>NC_084756.1:30164246-30259399 GCF_033978785.1 Entelurus aequoreus | reverse complement strand
CTTCTCACTCCGGCGTTTACCAAAAGAATCCATAAAATCTAGGCGTGCGCTTTGAGTGTGATGTAAGCATACCATCATGAAAAGCACATTTAATTAAAAAAAACGTTATTATGGTCTTACCTGTACTTATAAATGGAGTCCATTTGCAGCTCCTTCTGACCAAAAGCATCGATAACTTGTTTATAGAAGTCTTCCTTATTTTCTTTCTTCAGTTTTAAAAGTCTCTGTTTCGATGGAGATATTCCTTTAATTATTACCTCCTGCTTCCATTGAAAGTCCAGTTTAGAAAACTGTTTTATTTTAGATACCGGTAATGTAATCCTCCATGTTAAAAGTTCAGGCAGAGGAAAAAAAAAAATGTCTTGCTGCGTGTGTTCACTTCTTCTGCAGTACCGGAAGTCGCAAGAAGGATCACTAGCGCGGCAGCGCCCTCTACCACCAGGAGGCGGGAGTCATTTAATGACTTATACAGTATTTCACACACGCAGCTACGGTATATTAATAAAACATAGCTGCTTACTGTTCTCTTTAGCATACTGTACCGGTATTCAATAGCCTTGGACCTTAAATCCTACTGAAAAGCTCTTTATCTTTTTTCCTTTGTGCGATTGTAAACTACTGAAAGCAGCTTCCTCCATTTTGAAAATGAGGACAGATGCGTCACTCGTGACGTAACGAATTTGACCCGGTGGAAGTTCTAGCCTTATGCTAAATATTTTGCGAAACGAGTTTGACCCGGCGAAAATTATAGACATGCGATAATAAAATTAATATTTTGCGAAACGAATTTGATCCAGCTTCAATAAGAAACCGGCGATAAGGCCAAGCATGCGTTAATTATTTTGAAGAACGAGTTTGACCCGGCAGTAATTCAGACGTGCGAATACTATATCCCCTGCGCCAATTCAAGGAAATACGGTATGTGATAATGTTCATCAGTCAACTCATTGGTGTTAATTTCAATCTATGTAGATATTTTTTTCTATATCAAAATCAAATCACAGTATGTTATTTATGTAGTTTGATCATTTTCCTCGACTGATGTACTAACATCATGTGTTTTATTTTGTACATATGTAGCATCATCTACAACGATACAAAGAATTGCTATCACGACATCCAGTGGGACACATTTAGAACAGCAGTTCTTTCATTTAAAATGTCAGGTTAATTTTTATACTTAGCAAACTCATCCCGCGGGCCGGATAAAACCTGTTCGCGGGCCTGATCCGGCCCTCGGGCCGTACTTTTGACACACCTGGTATAGAGCACCGTGGCGTGTCGAGACTATTTTTTTAAGGGATGGTACCATGTTTTACTTTCAGTCTACCCCAGGAGCAGCTGTAGCTACTATAGTAGTTTACCACGAGTACCACCGCCAAGTATGGAGTAAATGTTCTTGTAAGACAATTGCTGACATGAAACTATGTTGCAAAGCGCTGAGCTAATAAGTACGTCAACTTTCATCAGTCGGCGCAAAATTCATATACAGTATGTTTTCTTTTTAATAAAGTTTCGATTCATAAACCTTTATTTACATTTAAACCAATTAGGTCCTCATTCAAATCCACTATTCCGGCATCAACATAATTAAAATATTTACAGTGTGCCTTTGAGGGGATTTGCACAATAAATAATTTACCTGGACTGAGTAGAACGGTGGAATAACACATACCAATTTAGATTGCCTGTCACTACAATATGAAGTATAAACGATAAAACATTGAATATTAAAAGTATGTGAACCATTCCTACCTTGTTTACTTCTCTGATGTCCTTAAGTTTGTAATCAATCAGAAATATCTAGCCATACCATCCTTTTCTATCAATGTCCCTCAAGGGTTGCAAATTAGCCTGTGGCTAGAAGTCCTTAAAAAGGTACTTAAAAACAGCAGAGTGCTCTAGTAACTCTGACAAAATAAATAGACCAAACTCAAATGTCTCTGAATACACAAAATAAGACTAATAGTGAAGGGAGAAGACCGGCACCCAGGTCCTTAGATTTCCGGAAAATGCCACCGACAAAACAAAAACCTGCTCAGTAGCCTTGTGAGATCGGTAGGTCGTGAGTTCAAACCAGCCGCCGAGTCATACCAAAGACTTAAAAATGGGACCCATTACTTCCCTGCTTGGCACTCAGCATCAAGGGTTTGAATTGGGGGTTAAATCACCAAAATCATTCCCGAGCGCGGCCACCGCTTGCTGCTCACTGCTCGCCTCACCTCCCAGGGGGTGGAACAAGGGGATGGTCGAATGCAGAGATAATGTCACCACACCTAGTGTGTGTGTGACTATCAGTGGTACTTTAACTTTAACTTTAATTTAGTTCAATATCCATGTTGAGACACTGCAAAAAGTCAGAAAAAATACAAAAATGAGGGGTATTTTATTTGAACTAAGCAAAATTATCTGCCAATAGAACAAGAAAATTCGCTTGTCAAGACTTTCCAAAACAGGTAAATTAGCTAACTTCAATGAACCCAAAAATACCTTAAAATAAGAATATTCTCACAAATAACAAGTGCACTTTTCTTGGTAGAAAAAAAAATATAAGAACCTTTTTGCTCAATATGTTGAAAAATATTCTTAAATTAAGTAAATGCTAGTGCCATTATCTTGACATAATGATATGCGCTCGGCATTACATTTCTTGAAACCAGCAAACTTATACTAAAAACTAATTTATTGTTCTTAATGGAAAGGCAACAAGGCAACCGCTTGTTACTCTCGGGGTCTCCTAGCCGCTCAGGCAAATCATATTGTCTAAAAATGCATTTTTCCATCGATAACATGACATCATCGCGCCAAATGCGTGCTCTTTCAGTCAATTAGTGCGCATATATACAGCCCGGCCCCGGCCAAACATTTTTAATTGTAATTTTGAATAATTTATCTGAATGTGCAGGAACTATTTCTGTTCAAAATAGTTAGAAATGTCACATGTTAAATGTTTAAATATTAACTGTCAGTTTACTGTACTGTGCCAACCAGCCCGGCCCTAACCAATCTGGCGCCCTAGGCAAGATTTTAGGTGGCGCCCCCCCACATCGGCAGTGAAGTGTATATACTCACAAGAAACCGAATAGCTTTGTCTTTGACCTTTTTTTTACTTAAAGAAAGCAAATTAACAATCAGAATAGTTAACAAGATAAAAAAATATGAATAAATAAATGAATACAAAAAATAAAAAATGAATATATGAAATACAATATTTTTTACATACATAAACACAAATAAAACGTGTCAACAAGTTGCATAAATAAATAAAAAATACGATATAAATAAGGCACTGCACAAAACAAGATATCAAACCAGTATGACTTTAACAACTATATTACAAAAAAAGGGGATCCTACAGAGTTCTCTATTTGTGCTTTTTAATATTGCATTAACTAGAATGACTTACAAATTACTGTACACCAGGGAGTACTGTAATTACCTAACGTTACATTATTATTTTCCATAACAACTTAGCCCCCTCCACAATATTAACCCGACGTTAAAACAGAACTAGCTATTTATTGATTAGCAATTGCCGAATCATGTAACATTAGCTTAATGCTAAAAAGCCAGGTTACTATCACATTCTGTAACAGACAAATAATTTCATGTAGGCTAACGTTACTACCTGCTACCTCTGTCTTTTTCTCGTTTCTCCTCCTCTTCTTTCTCTTTTTTCTTCCCTGGGCACCTGACAGTTTTGGCCGTTTTGACATCTTGTGTTGATTTTTTTATGTGGTGACGTCCAAAAAGAGTCATGATACGGGAAGGGAGGGGGCGCACCGTGCGGGGGGAGGGCGTAAGGTTGTAACAGATAATATTTCTATTAAATAGGCTTTACTTTGCATTTTATTTAACGTGGGATTATTTTTTGTATTTAAAAATAATAGTACCAACTTTTTTTTTTTTTTTCCTTTCAACATTTGTGGCTCTGGCGTGGCGCCCCCTGATGGACGGCGCCCTTAGCATTTGCCTATACGGCCTATGCCACGGGCCGGCCCTGGTGCCAACTGTACTACAATAGGAGTACGTGTTTTCTATTGTTTCGTTGAAAATAAGACAGCAAAGTCCATTTGGCCGTCATCCGTTTTAATTATGAGACACAATTGTGTCAAAGTCATGATTTTTTTTTTTTTTCATGCTTGAAGTAAGAAATTATTACTTTAAAAAAGTAGTTTTATACTTGTGAGTGTTGATGACACAGCTTTGCAACAGTTGATATTCTAGTTTCAAGCATGTTTTACTCAATACAGGTCATCAAATCTCAGCAACAAGCAATCATTTAGGACCAAAACCCTTAAAACAAGTAAAACACTCTAACATAAAATCTGCTTAGTGAGAAGAACTATCTTATCAGACAGAAAATAAGCAAATATCACCCTTATTTGAGATATTTAATCTTACTTAGATTGCAGATTTTTCAGTGAGGGGAACTTTCCATTGCTGTATATTATTATCAGGAATATGTTTGTGGTAAAAAAATAAAAAATAAAAAAGATATGAATCACCCTGTCATTCATTAATTGATAGTTCACAGGTGTGTATTCATGCAAAACAGGCAAGCAAACATTTGGTAAGCAAGCATAAAAACATCCAACACTTTTCAAATAAGATTCACAAACCTGAACCATCACCCGTTTCATCACAGCTGGTGGTGTTGTCAATCTGTCGCGGTATATTTTGTTACAAAAAAAAAAAAAAAAGGTTCTAACATTCATGGTTGCAGTCTTGCCATGCTCAGGTAGACTGCTGCTGAAGTGCTTCTTCTTCAGGAGAGGCTCAGGTGGGCTGTATGCAGGTTACATTACGCAGCTGCTGCCTCTCTGTTGGACTCCGGTACTGCACGCTAATTTAAGAGAGTTTGGTTTTTTTTCCCCTTAAAAGGAAAATTACGATTTTGGGCCTGAGCCCAAGTCGCCGTCTCCTTAAGTCACCCCTGCTCCACCCTGCTACGGCATGGGGTGTCCAAAGTGTGGCCCGGGGGCCATTAGCGGCCCGCAGCTATTCTTTTTAACGGCCCATGGCACATTCTAAAAATATTGTTACAAAAAAATTATATAAAAATAATAAAAGCACAAACAGGTCAAATGTATCGAGAAGAAAGTAATAGCACAAAGCTGCCATTAAGGCTGTTTTTTTTTCTTTAAAACTGTCATTGCTCAAAAACTAATAGTGAATCAAAATCAATGTTGTTATGAATTATTGACATATTAAGGTCTCCAATTACTTTTATAAATTTTGATTTCTTTTTACTGTTTTAATTGGTTTTACCCCTTAAAATCGTTTTTAATCATATTTATTTTATATTGTTTTTATATTGGTTTTATATTTTTTGTTTTTATTCAGTCATTGGAGCTAAGGATAGTATTTGAATATTGTTTTTAATATTGTTTTTGATATTGTTTTTAATATTGTTGTTTAGCACTTTATAAAACATTTGTGTTGTTTAAATGTGGTATATAAATAAAGTGGATTGGATTGGATTGGATTTTACTCAAAAATATTCCACTTCAAAATATTTTTGGGGGAGAAAATATTGCATATATTTTGTGAGCTAAGTTTTCTATGACATAAAAGAGAATAAAACCAACAGAAAAACACAAAATAGATTAGATTCGATCTGAAGTTGCTCTAAGGATTTATGCGTTAAAAGTAAAACAATTTAATTAAATAATGTATTATTTATTTTTAACACTTTTATGTGTGGGGCCCTTTTGGGTCCCTGGGAATTTTATCGTTTTTTGTTGTTTTTTTCTAACAAAAAACATAATAATGAATCAAAATCAATTTGTCACAAATTATTTATTACTTTATGTCAAACATTTTACATTTTTTGGGGGGAGCATTCTGCTATGGCAGGGGTGTCCAAAGTGCGGCCCGGGGGCCATTTGCGGCCCGCAGCTATCTGTTTAACGGCCCGTGGCACATCCTAAAAATATTATTACAAAAAAATAATATAATAATAATAAAAATATAAAAGCACAAACAGGTAAAATGTATCGAGAAAAAGTTGTAATGTTGACTCTAATAACACAAAGCTGCCATTAAGGTTGTTTTTTTCTTTAAAACTGTCACTGCTCAAAAACTAATAGTGAATCAAAATCAATGTTGTTATGAATTATTGACATATTAAGGTCTCCTATTACTTTTACATAAAAATATTCCACATCAAAATATTTTGGGGGGAGAAAATATTGTATATGTTTTGTGAGCTAAGTTTCGTATGACATAAAAGAGAATAAAACCAACAGAAAAACACAAAATAGATTAGATTTGATCTGAAGTTGCTCTAAGGATTTATGCGTTTAAAAGTAAAAAAAAATAAAAATAAAATAAAAATAAAAATGTATTACTTATTTTTAACGCTTTTGGGTCCCTGGGAACTTTAGTGTGTGTGTATTGTTTTTCTAACAAAAAACATAATAATTAATCAAAATCAATGTTGTTACGAATGATTTATTACTTTATGTCAAAAAATCCACTTTTACATTTTTTGGAGGGAGCATTTATGCGTTAAAAGTAAAAAAAAAAAAATGAAATAATGTATTACTTATTTTTAACACTTTTATGCGTTGGGGGCCTTTTGGGTCTCTGGGATTTTTAGAGTGTGTTTATATTTTCTAACAAAAAATATAAAATCAATGTTGTTACGAATTATGTATTACTTTATGTCAAAAATTCCACTTTTACATTTTTTGGGGGGAGCATTCTGCTACGGCAGTGGTGTTCAAAGTGGGGCCCGGGGGCCATTTGCGGCCCACATGTATTATTTTAACAGTCCGTGGCACATCCTAAAAATATTGTTACAAAAAAATTATATAATAATAATAAATTAAAAAAAAAACACAAACAGGTCAAATGTATCGAAAAAAAGTTGTAATGTTGACTCTAATAGCACAAAGCTGTCATTAAGGCAGTTTTTTTCTTTAAAACTGTCATTGCTCAAAAACTAATAGTGAATTAAAAGTATTGCCCTATTGAGGTCTCCAATTATTTTTACATAAAAATATACTTCGAAATGTTTTTTGGTAGAAAATATTGCATATATTGTGTGCTTAATTTTCTATGACAAAAAATCGAATAAAACCAACAGGAAAAGAAACAACACAAAACAAAAACTTAAAATGTATCTGAAGTTGCGCTGAAGATTTATGTGTGAAAAGTAAAAATTGGGAATTTTAGTGGGTTTTTTTCTAACAAAAAACATCATATTGAATGAGTTTAATCAATATTGTTACAAATGATTTCATATTTCACGTCAAAAATTCCACTTTTAAAGTGTTGCATATTTTGGGTGTTTTTCTATATAAAATAGGGTTTTCTTTAAGAAAAAGGGCATCAAACATTTACAAAAATAATACAAATTTATAAGGATAGTTACGGTAGATCTGAAGTAGATCAGAGATTTAAGCGTTGACAAAATAAAATTAATATCTTACTTATTCTTAACATTTTCATGACTAAGATCCGGCAGGAAGCCCTAAAAGTTAAAACAATATATACATTGTGATGGTTTAAAAAATTAAAAATATAAAAATGACCGCCGCAGGTTTTGATTTTTCAGTGTGCGGCCCTCAGGGGAAAAAAATGGGACACCCCTGTTAAAGTTAAAGGTAAAGTACCAATGATTGTCACACACCCACACACGAGGTGTGGCGAAATTATTCTCTGCATTTGACCCATCACCCTTGATCACCCCCTGGGAGGTGAGGGGAGCAGTGAGCAGGAGCGGTGGCCACGCATGGGAATAATTTTTTTTAATTTAACCCCCAACCGTACCACCTTCAAACTGCTTCTTCACAAATATCACACACCATCTTCAGCTTTTCCTTATTTTCATGGATAAATGTCCGCCCTTTAGAAATTATTTTAACGCCATTGGCTGGCGTTATCGACTCATTCTGGAGATTATTGTAAGCTCGTTCTGCGTAGCAAAGTCAGATATACACGCACACCTCTACGGAGGGCCAAATGGGACATAATTAAATACATGAATACAGCCTGCTCAGTGGCATTGTGGTTAGAGTGTCCGCCCTGAGATCGGTAGGGCGTGAGTTCAAACCCCGGCCGAGTCTTACCAAAGACTATAAAAATGGAACCCATTACCTACCTCCCTGCATTATGGGTTGGAATTGGGGTTAAATCACCAAAATAATTCCCGAGCGTGGCCACCGCTGCTGCTCACTGCTCCTCTCACCTCCCAGGGGGTGGAACAAGGGGATGGGTTAAATGCAGAGGGTAATTTCACCACAACTAGTGTGACTATCAGTGGTACTTTAACGAATAAATCTTTAAATAATTACTTAAATGTGGCATTAATTAAATACATTTGTCATCAATTTATTTTATTTTATTGAATTATTTATTATTATATTACTTATTATATTTATTATTGATTTAATGATTGAGCTGAGGCTTTTGTAAGCCGAGGCACGCTGTATTTTTAATTAGTGAATTACACGTCAACGACGTCTAAACACAGACGTATAGTTTTCAGTCTATTTGAATTCAAACATGAATACAAAAATGAAGTTTTGGTGTTAAAATGATGCTGTTGAATAAGGTTTTACCCAGCAGGATGCGTTCAGACGTCACTAAAAAAAAATGTCTTTTTCCACGTATTAAACAGATATATTTTTATGCAAATCATGTAGTTTAGAAATATTAACCTATATTTTCTCTTGTTGGTTTTCCTCTTGTAAATGTAACAGATAGTTATGGCTTGGTATGATACTCATTTAAAAAATGTTTTTTTTTTTTTTAAATATGTACATAATCAAATAAAAATATTAGCTCCTGCCATCAACACATACAGTATTTTGACAGTCCTGATAATAAACCAAAAAAAATATTCCTGGAATGGTCGTGTACCAAATCACGAATTGAGATCTTGATGTTCTCCACATAGAAGTCGTTTATCTAGAGACTGAAGATGGATGAAACTACCTGAAGTAGCTCTCATCTTGAATGGAGCCTATTATAATTGGACCTTTTGTTTAATTATTTATCAGTCCTGTGAGAGCCACAGGCTACATAATCAGTCAACTCTCATATACCGGATTTGTCTTAGGAATTTTAATAAAGCAAACTGTGTGTGATCCCTTCTTTATTTTTGCTCAGGTTGGAATTTAACCAAAGTACACTTTGGACAGTTTTTGCATGGTGGTTATATTAATGTTAGGGTCATCAAAGTTAACTCGGTTAACACATGCCATTAATCACAGAAAAATGACAGCAATACTATCATATACTAGAAGAGTCAATTCCTGAAGGGAATTGCGTGTGAATGCTCCAATGCTGAAGTTGAACTGAAATGGTGACAGAATGTAGTATTCATGTAAGAATGGTTTGAATGTTGAAATTGTGTTAACGCTGAAATGGTTTGAATGTTGAAGAGTTTGAATTTCCAGGAAAACCGGAATTTGATTTGGAACTTGGGAAAGCGTTAGTTTGAATGTCCAGGATAAGTGGAATGTGTTAATGTTGGAATGGTTTGAATAGGTTGAAAAATGTGGGAATTGTGCAACTTGGAAACATGTCCCATTCACTTCAATGGGAACTTCCTGAAAATTTGGGAATTTGGGGAAAAGCGGGGTCTTTTGAAAATGATTAAGAGTATGAATGTCCTGAATGAGCTGAATTGGTTGGTGTTGGAATTGTTTAAATCGGGCAAGAAATGTTAAAGTAGTAAATGGTATTAGGGAATTTCGGGAAAATCGGGAATTTTGTTTTTTGGAAAATGGTAAAAAAAAACTTGAATGAGTTGAAATGGTTGGTGTTGAAATTTTTCAAATCGGTCAATAAATGTTAAAGTAGTAACATGTTGAATTTAAAAATGGTATTACAGAATTCCTGGAATTTCGGAAAAAACGGGGAATTTTTCCAGTTAAAAAAAACACTTGTTTTTTTGTCCTGATTAAGAGGAATGTTTTGACGGTGGAACGGTTGAAATGCGTTGAAAAACGTGGAAGGAGTAGTCGCCACAAAAAAAGGGTGGAAATAGGGCTTTGGAAAAGCAGGAATACTGGAAAATCCTGGAATTTTTTGGAACTTGGAAAAAGGATAGTTTGAATTTCAAGAATAGTGGAATATGTTGAAGGTGGAAAAGATTGAATAGGTTGAATAATGTGGAAATTGTGAAAGTTTGAAAAATGTCCAATTCATTTTGAATGGGAAAAATGTCCCGGAAAACCTGGAATCCTGGGAAATCTGGGAATTTTTGGATTTTGATAAGAAAAGGCTGAACAGTTTAAAGTTGGAACGGTTTGAATCGGGTAAAAAATGTGGAAGGTAGAGCACGGCAAAATCTGGAGAAGAATAATAATAATACATTGAATAAATAAATGAATTTTGGTGTAGAAAATTAAGGTTTTAAAATGGCCTTCCCAAAGTCCTGACTTAAACGTGTGGACAATGCTGAAGAAACAAGTCCATGTCAGAAAACCAACACATTTAGCTGAACTGCACCAATTTTGTCAAGAAGAGTGGTCAAAAATTCAACCATAAGCTTGTGGATGGCTACCAAAAGAGCCTTATTGTAGTGAAACTTGCCAAGGGACATGTAAGCAAATATTAACATTGCTGTATGTATACTTTTGACCCAGCACATTTGCTCACATTTTTTCAGTAGACCCATAATAAATTCATAAAAGAACCAAACTTCAAGAATGTTTTTTGTGACCAACAAGTATGTGCTCCAATCACTCTATCACAAACAGGGCCGGCCCGTGGCATAGGCCGTATAGGCAAATGTTAAGGGCGCCGTCCATCAGGGGGCGCCACGCCAGTGCCACAAATGTTGGAGAAAAAAAAAAAGAAAAAAAAAGTTGGTACTATTATTTCTCAATACAAAAAATAATCCCACGTTAATTAAAATGCAAAGTAAAGCCTATTTAATAGAAATATTATTTGTTACAACATTGCGCCCCACCCCCCTCCCCCTCCTCCCGCACGGTGCGCCCCCTCCCTTCCGACTTTTTGGACGTCACCTCATCAAAAAAACAACATAAGATGTCAAAACGGCCAAAACTGTCAGGTGCCCAGGGAAGAAAAAATAGAAAAGAAGAGGAGGAGAAACGAGAAAAAGACAGAGGTAGCAGGTAGGTAACGTTAGCCTACATGAAATTATTTGTCTGTTACAGAATGTGATAGTAACCTGGCTTTTTAGCATTAAGCTAATGTTACATGATTCGGCAATTGCTAATCAATAAATAGCTAGTTCTGTTTTAACGTCGGGTTAATATTGTGGAGGGGGCTAAATTGTTATGGAAAATAATAATGTAACGTTAGGTAATTACAGTACTCCCACCTTACATTCCGCAGGGACATTTGTATTAGATCTTTTAAGCAGGTGTTTTCTGTTTACATTGTTATTGCCTTCTGGTTAGCTAATGTTTGCCCTGCAGGTAATAGTCACTTTTCCACCCCTTTATATATTAGGTATAGTTGTAAGCCTAGTTGTTAAAGTGCACATCATTAATGTTAATTAAGCAATATCATATGAGAGGGAATGCTGTTTCTTAATTTGAGCACTGCTTTGATTCGGTTAAAGATAATCATAACATAACATTCTCATATAATAAGTTAATGTGCTTTCTTTAAGTAAAAAAAAAGGTCAAAGACAAAGCTATTCGGTTTCTTGTGAGTATATACACTTCACTGCCGATGTGGGTGGGGGGGGGCGCCACTTAAAATCTTGCCTAGGGCGCCAGATTGGTTAGGGCCAGGCCTGATCACAAAAAAAAATAAGAGTTGTAGAAATTATTGGAAACTCAAGACAGCCATGACATTATGTTCTTTACACGTGTATGTCAACTTTTGACCACGACTGTATTTATTCTTTATAGATATAACAATTTTAACCTGTTTTTTTTTCTTTCTTTTTTCCTTTCTTTCGGCATTGCATAAGAGGCGGGCACAATTTTTCCAGTGACGGCCGCATGCAGAAAAACACACTACTCTACTTTTTGTGTATTCAACACACAATTGGACGCAACTTCGCTATTTACACAGATCTCAAGCCACTGATCTGTCTGTTCAAGGAAGAAGAAGCCAATTCCCCAAATGGGATCACCAAGAGTACAAAGGTGGGCTGTAAAACTCAGTGCATACAAGTACAACATTGTCTATAAACCGGGCAAACATCACACTAATGCAGATGCCTTGAGCAGACTGCCAGTTTCTGTCAAATTAAGGAAAGAGGGGAGGACTGAGCCGGTATTGATGATGGACATGTTGGTTGAGACATTGATAAATGCAAATCAGATAAAAAAAAAAGCTGGACTGCTAAAGACACCGTCTTATCACAAGTACATGAGAACATCCTGAAAGGATGGCCTGCAGAAACTGATCCAAACCGGAAACCTTTAAACCAGAGGAAAATGGAGCAAAGCATAAAACAGAGCTGGGCAAATATCTCGACTACGGGGCCACATTGAGAGAAAAAATGTGCCTGGGGAGGCCAATGTTTATATGTGTATAAATTCTATATACACATTTAGCTGTAAAAATTAAGTGTATTTGGGTCCCTTTTTTTCAGGAACACTAATACCAAAAGTCATTGGCGTTGTTAGGCCTATTTTAGGGGGGCTCAAGCATGCCGACATATTGGCCCGAATATGAGTTGAAATAAATAATCATATAACCTGTCATTATTCACTCAGTTTCCCCTCACTTCATAGCGTAAGGTAGAGAGCCCCTTTAGTGCGTCGGTATCCAAACCATTCCACTTGTTCATATAGAAAATGCCCACATCCCTCGAAATCCAGTCCGCATTTTCTCTGCGACCTTGCTTGCGGTCCTGCAGGTGTACGAAGCACATTAGCACACCGCACTGCAGAACAAGAACCTTGTGTCTGCAATTGTAAATAATTTAGTTTTTAAGTGTTGTGTTTCTTATAGAATCTATATAAAGTAATATACATTAGCCTTCTGTTAAAATAATGAAAACAACACCATTAAATATATTTGTTTTATTGTATTGTTACATTAATAGCTGTTGTATTATTATAGGATGGCTTGTTAAACATTTCATAGGATTTTCAGAGGGTGGAAAAACCAAGACATTTAATATAAAATGTAAAATGAATAAATACATAAAAAGAAAAAGAAAAAAAATGGTTAAAAGCCATCGTCCCGGGGAGCATTTAATTTCGTCCCGTGCATTAATCTCAAGCCCTGGAAGCTACATTTTATTGTTTGCATTATTTGTTTCAGCATTGCACTTTGAAGATGGTCCCTCAGCTCTTTGACAGCTTTGGCTCTTTTTCAGACCAGCAGACTAAGTCTTTCTTATTTACAGTATATATAAATGTTTCTCATTTCTATTCAGACTTCCATACCGTATATATTTAATTTCCTTAACGACTTGCCATAATATATTTACATATATATAAATATATTATATACAAGCCAAATTATCCCGATCCAGATATGACTTTAATTCAAGTAATTAAGTAATATTTCCAGGGCTTGAATTTACAACCATTTTAGTCACATATGTGCCCAAAATGTAATCTGTGCAACTTCAAAATATTTGGGAACAAACCATTATTGTATTGTGAGCGAAAGTGGTGGCATTAGCCTCTATGTTGTGAAGGAATAACATAGAGGCTAATGCCATGACTTTCATTGTGTTTCAGTGTACCTTGAAGGATCATGCAAGTCATTGTTTCTTGTTGATGCTGTAAACAAAATGTCACTGTGCAAACCCATGTTTGTTGTTGTACTGAACACACATTGAAACTAAACCCACTGAAATAATTAATAATAACAATGAATAATTTCCAAGTCTTTGTTAGCCGTTTGTGAAGTTTTGTGCTCGTGCGCTAAGTTCGCTCGCATCCTGCATCTCCTGGGGGCTAAGCCCCCCCCTGTCCTTAAAAGCTAGTGACGCCCCTGCCAAAAGTCACAATGTCCGATGGAATTCTAAAAAACAGACCACCTCATAAAAACAGAATGGAATTTTACATTTTTTTACTGAATGGGACACCCAAAATATACAATAAAATAAAGAAAGTGGGATTGACAATATTAACTATGAACAATAAAACACTGAATATTAACAACATATGAACATCTTCAGATTTGCTTTTAACCTGTGATTAGTGTTCTTGTGTCTTGTAATGTCCCGTCTTGTAAATGTCCAGTGTTTTTATGCACTGCTTTTATATTTCCTGTATTTTATATTATTATTACTTTGAAATGTTTTATATTTTCATTTTTTTATCCTGTAAAGCAGGGGTGTCCAAAGTGCGGCCCGGGGGCCATTTGCGGCCCTCAGGTAATTTTTTTTAACGGCCCCACGTCACATTCTAAAAATACGACAAAAAAAAATTTAAAAAACATAAAAAGTGGTATAAAAGAGCAAACAGGGGAAATGTAACAAGAAAATGTTGCAATGTTGACTCTAGTAACACAAAGCCGCCATGCAGGTTGTTTATTTCTTTAAAAATTAATAATGAATCAAAATCAATGTTGTTATGAATTATTGACCTATTCAAGGCTCCAATTACGTCACACTAAATATGCCACTTTGAGATATTTTTTGGGGAAAATGTTGCATATTTTGTGTTTGCCATATAAAAAAACTAAGCTGTTTTTTTAAAGAAGGGTCTAAAACGAACAAACAAACAAAATAAACAACAATAAAAGTTATAATTGACGGATAGATCTGAAGTTGATCTCGAGATTATTGTGTTATAAGTTAAAAAAAAATTCTAATTTATTTTTTTTAACACTTTAATGAGTAGGACCCTTTTGGATCCCCAATCATTTTAGTGGGACTTTTTTTTTAATTTGCTCATTGCTCAAAAAATAATAATTACTTAAAATCAATGTTGTCATGAGTTATTGGCCTATTTAAAGCTCCAATTATTATATAATCTCAAATATTCCACATACAATTTTTATTGGGTGAAAATATTGCATATTTTGTGTTTTTTTCCATTAAAAAAAAAATAGATTTTCTTTGACAAAAGGCATACAACTTCAATCTTTAACAACTTTATATTGACAGATAGACCTATTTTAAACCTTGAATAATATTAATAACAATAATACTAAATAATGACACATTTTTAATGTTTTTTTTTTTACCAAAACCCTTTGGGGTCCCCGGGATCAAGCATGAGTAGAGGCCTAAATGTATATTTTTTTAATCCATATATTGTATTGGTTTTTGAAATAACAAATATCAACATGGGCCCCGCTTGCTTTGATTTTTCACTGTGCGGCCCTCAGTGGAAAAAGTTTGGACACCCCTGCTGTAAAGCGTCTTTGAGTACTCTGAAAAGCGCTATATCAAATAAAATGTATTATTATTATTAACATCGCTCCTCTTTTACTTCTCAGACCAGCTCCTCGATAGACATATTTTACAAACAAGCAAAACGCAACAAAAATGTAACAAACAGCAAAATATGAATGCAAAGGGTAATAAACACCAACAATATGATATTAAGTTAAAGTTGAAGTCCCAATGATCGTCATACACACACTAGGTGGGGTGAAATTTGGCCTCTGCATTTGACCCATCCCCATGTTCACCCCCTGGGAGGTGAGGGGAGCAGTGAGCAGCAGTGTGCGCCACGCTCGGGAATCATTTGGTGATTTAACCCCCAATTCCAACCCTTGATGCTGAGTGCCAAGCAAACGGGAAATGGGTCCCATTTTTTTATAGTTTTTGGTATGACTCGGCCGGGGATTGAACTCAGAACCTTCCAGTCTCAGGGCGGACACTCTAACCACAAGGCGACTATATATTATAACTTTTATGCGGAAATTATGCAGAAATTTGTTGTAAAAATTGCGTTTCGGGCTGGCTGCTCTGGCACAGACAGGATGGGCGTTGTTTAAGCTCTATATTTATTTATATATACATACAATATATAAATAATAATACATTAAGTGTGAAACTAATCCAAAAGTGTATAGGTGGGAATTAACTGCTGATTGTTACCGTGAGTGTTGAGCGAGAGAGGCGGAAGTCCAGGCTCGTAGATCCGTGAGCAGGCAGGAAGTCAGGGGCTATAGCGAGGCGTCGAAGGTCCGTGTCCAGGCGGGAGGTCGAGATCCAAGAGGCAGCCAGGGAAGCAGAGGGAACGCGGGAAGACGAGACACACAGCTCGTTACGTGGGAACGAAGGCCGGCTGCAGGGAGGACGACAAGGAAGACACGAGACCAATCAACACGACGGGGGAGAAACACAGAGAGAGAATGCGTAGATCTTTGTTAGTCAGCTTACTGTACGGGAACAGATGACTACGTTCTGGCACGGGGTAGCAGGTTGTGCAGGCTAATGAAGGCAGGTCCTCTGATCAGCCACAGGTGCGCTGATTGCTGGTGATTGATTTCAGCCGCTTGCTGCCGCCGGACTGACACGCCCCTGAATGCGCACTGTTTGCGCCTGGGCCATGACAAAATGTCAAAAATTATGTCGAACGTTGATAGTAATGTTGAAATGTAATATTTATTCTACACATTTTTGTAACATTGGACAACATTAGTAAAAGAGAGGCTTCTCAGAGGGTGAGATAACTCCTGGAACATTTCTGGCCTAGAATGGCCAAAGGTATAGATGTGTGTGTCCAAGTTAAAGGACACACACATTTGCTGTGGTCTGGAACAACATGTCACACAAACAACGATCAGACATACGGATAATGTGTCATGAGACATGCAAATATAAATTAAATACACAGAGGAAAGTAAAGTAAAGGAAAACTCGACTTTGCGCCTTATAACCCGGTGCGCCTAATGTACGGAATAATTATGGTTTTGCTTACCGACCTCGAAGCAATTTTATTTGGTACATGGTGTAATGACAAGTGTGATCAGTCGATGACAGTCAAACATAAGCGATACGTGTAGACTGCAATATGATGGCGATATGACTCAAGTAAACAACACCAACATTTTAAATGTTCCATTGAAAATATAGAACATTACACACGGCGCTCAAAAATCAATCAAAATGTTTTAGTACGACTTTGGTAAGCTATGAAGCCGCACCGCTTGAGTATTATTATGGTGTGTGTATAAGGTAAGGCATATTATCTGGCGTTTTGTTTCGCAATATTATGCAAAAGCAACTTTTCTTACCGTCTGGTACCTGCTGATCTGTATTTGGGATCTGCATTAATCCTGAAAAATTGTGCGCATCCGCCTTTGTAGTCTATACCGACCCCGTAGTCGATAAGTGTAGAGGTTGCCCTCTAGTGGGTTCTCCTGACCACCACACACTGGCACGAGAGCCCGGTATTCTGGATTCAATAATGTTTTATTAAGTCCACTCTGCGGCAAACACACTCGACTTTTCAGCCCCAGTCTCTCTTGCTGCTCTGTTCTGCTCTCCAGCGTGTGTCTCTCTCTCTCTCTCCAACTCCAACAACGTGTCCCGGTTCCGGCTGCTGCTAATAAGGGCGACAGGTGATGAGATAACCAGCCTCAGCTGGGCAATCTACTCACCTGCCGCTGGCTTCGAGGCCGGTCCTTACACACCCTGCTCCGCGGCAGGCCCGCAGACCACGCCCCCCTCCACAATAAGCTTCTTCTTTTCCTCTATCTTCTTGTAATGTGACATTCATCCTCCGCTGTTGCCATTTCTAATACAAAGTAGTGTAAAGTTCTTACTTATATCTGTCAGTAAACTCGCCATGAAAGCGCTAAAACATACCGGTGTAGTGAGTTTACATTAATCACCCAAGTAACTTTTGTTATTAGAGAGTTCCGGTCGGACGGTTTTTCATGGGACACATTCCCGGCCTTGTTTTTGCAACTTATTTCCTGCAAAAGAAAATGTGATTCATTTGCTGTCTTTTGTATTAAAGATTCAACTGAAGCTCTCACTTTTGTGATTATTGCTCCCCATTTCCAGAGCGTAACATATACATGCCAGAGGATGGTAGTGTATAATATAAGCCATGAAAGATGAATGCTGGAATCTGGGCTTGTTTTCATCTTCAATTCGTATGCTTTAGATCGAGAGGCTCCATCCCAGGGATAAAAGAGATGAGGTTTTCTGACATGGACTTGTTTCTTCAGCATTGTCCACACGTTTAAGTCAGGACTTTGGGAAGGCCATTCTAAAACCTTAATTCTAGCCCGATTTAGCCATTCCTTTACCACTTTTGACGTGTGTTTGGAGTCATTGTCCTGTTGGAACACCCAACTGCGCACAAGACCCAACCTCCGGGCTGATGGTTTTAGGTTGTCCTGAAGAATTTGGAGGTAATCCTCCTTTTTCATTGTCCCATTTACTCTCTGTAAAGCACCAGTTCCATTGGCAGCAAAACAGGCCCAGAGCATAATACTACCACCACCTTGCTTGACGGTAGGTATTGTGTTCCTGGGATTAAAAGCCTCACCTTTTCTCCTCCAAACATATTGCTGGGTATTGTGGCCAAACAGCTCAATTTTTGTTTCATCTGACCACAGAACTTTCCTCCAGAATCGTTGTCCATGTGATGTTAGATTAAACAAAAATGGAGCTGTTTGGCCACAATACCCAGCAATATGTTTGGAGGAGAAAAGGTGAGGCTTTTAATTTAATACCTCTTAAGGCCCAAGCTGTTTGTTTTCATGCTTTTTTTTTTAATTTCTCTTCGCTATATTGGACCCTAATTAGAATAAAAACTAAGAATCATCTTTTATATGATGTACTTAGTCCATAAGTAACAAACGTGTAGTTCATGTTTAGTAACATGCTAATTCTTATTTTTACACTTTGTTTTCCCAAATTCCATTGTATGTTATACTCTTCTGACACCACCAGATGGCAGTATAAGTGTCCACATAAGCGGCCATAAGACCCCAATTCAGTAGTGTACACAATTTTGGAAATAAGAGCTAAAAGGTGCTGTCCAAGCATGTGGCCAACTAAGCCTTTAGAGCAGGGCTCCCCAAACTACGGCCCGCGGGCCGGAAACGGCCCCCCAGCGTCCAAAATCCGGCCCGCGGGAAGTTCCAAGTAGAAAAGAAAAAAAACTTTTTTTTTTTTTTTTTTTTTTTTTTTTGTATTATTATTTTTTTTAATTTGTCCTTACTAGTCCATTTTCTACCATCTCCTAGCCACTCAGGCAAATCATATAGTCTAAAAATGCATTTTTACCATCGATAACGTGACATGCAGCAAGTGCGCTCTTTAAGTCAATTAGTGTGCGAGGAATATAAATGTATGAATATATATATATATATATATATATATATATATATATATATATATATATATATATATATACACATATAGACACATATACATATATACACATATACATATATATATATATATATATATATATATATATATATATATATATATATATACATATATACACATATAAACTACCGTTCAAAAGTTTGGGGTCACATTGAAATGTCCTTATTTTTTTTTGTTTTTGGTGCAATATCTACATAGGTGTATAGAGGCCCATTTCCAGCAACTATCACTCCAGTGTTCTAATGGTACAATGTGTTTGCTCATTGGCTCAGAAGGCTAATTGATGATTAGAAAACCTTTGTGCAATCATGTTCACACATCTGAAAACAGTTTAGCTTGTTACAGAAGCTACAAAACTGACCTTAGTTTGAGCAGATTGAGTTTCTGGAGCATCACATTTGTGGGGTCAATTAAACGCTCAAAATGGCCAGAAAAAGAGAACTTTCATCTGAAACTCGAAAGTCTATTCTTGTTCTTTAGAAATGAAGGCTATTCCACAAAATTGTTTGGGTGACCCCAAACTTTTGAACGGTGGTGTATATATATATATATATATATATATATATATATATATATATATATATATATATATATATATATATATATATATATATATATATATAGTCCAGAATCCGATTGAAAAGAGTGTAATATGTGTAATGAGTATCAATAGACGCGCACTTTGCATAACTCGAGTAGCAGGTTAAACAATTCAAGAGCTGCCTTGTCATTTTATTCTTTCAGCATTCCGGAAGAAGTCGCAGGGATCCCACAAACGTTTATTGGCAGCGACCTTGATGTCAGTCAGTTGAAAAGTGCTTTCAAAGGACCTTCATTCCTTTTATGTGTTTGTAGCTTTATTGCTAATGAGCTGTGTCTGTACAAGCCGGTCTCAGACAGTGTGAGTCTCCAATAAAGACTATTGACTATTTGATTTACCTCTTACTGAGGCTGGCACATTTAACCAGTTAACGCTTGTGATTAATCACAAGAAGTTAATTGCATTAATCACCCATTTTTTTTTGACATTGTTTATTTATGTTCCTGTGCTTAGTATTGTTTCTTTTTTCCCAGCACTCTGAATTTCAGTTCCACTTCATGTTTTTCTACTTTTGACACCTGCTCTCCAGTTTAAATGCTGGCTTCCTCACCGATCCCTTATGGCAGGGGTGTCCAAAGTGCGGCCCGCTGGTCATTTTTTTAATGGTCCCACGGCACATTTTAAAAATATGATTGGAAAAAAATAAAAAACAATAAAAGTGGTATTTAAAGAGCAAACAGGTGAAATGTAACAAGAAAATGTAGCAATGTTCACTCTAATAACACAAAGCTGCCATGTAGGCTGTTTCTTTCTTTAAAATATAATAATGAATCAAAATCAATGTCATTATGAATTATTTACCTATTCAAGGCTCCAATTACGTCACATTAAATATTTTGAGATATTTTTTGGGGAAAATGTTGCATATTTTGTGTTTGCCATCTAAAAAAACGAGCTGTTTTTTTTAAAGGGCCTAAAGCGAACAAACAAAAAACATAAACAACAATAAAACGTATAATCGACGGATAGGTCTGAAGTTGATCTCGAGATTATTGTGTTAAAAGTAAACAGTAAAAAAAAAAAAAATTATAATTTATTTTTTAACTCTTTAATGAGTAGGACCCTTTTGGATCCCCTACAATTTTAGTGTGATTAGTTTTTACGTGTCATTGCTCAAAAAATAATAATGAATTAAAATCAATGGTGTTATGAGTTATTGACCTTTTTAAGGCTCCAATTATTATATAATCTCAAATATCCCACTTAAAAATTGTATTGGGTAAAAATATTGCATATTTTGTGTTTTTTTTATTAAAAAAAAAAGGGTTTTCTTTGACAAAAAGAGCATAGAATTTAAATCTTTAAAAAAAATGTTATATTGACAGACCTAATGTTGATCTAGAGATGTAAAAACTTGAATAATAACACAAATAATAATACTGATAATAATAATGAATAATAACACATTTTTTGGACCAAAACCCTTTGGGGTCCCCGGGATCAAGCCTGAGTGGAAGCCTAAATGTATATTTTTTTATACATATATTGTATTGGTTTTTAAAATAAAAAATATCAAAATGGCCCCTGAGTGGAAGCCTGAATGTATATTTTTATACATATATTGTATTGGTTTTTAAAATAAAAAATATCAAAATGGCCCCTGAGTGGAAGCCTAAATGTATATTTTTATACATATATTGTATTGGTTTTTAAAATAAAAAAATATCAAAATGGCCCCTGAGTGGGAGCCTAAATGTATATTTTTTATACATATATTGTATTGGTTTTTAAAATCTAAAATATCAAAATGGCCCCTGCTAGCTTTGATTTTTCAATGTGCGGCCCTCAGTGGAAAAAGTTTGGACACCCCTGCCTTATGGCAATCAGGACACACCTCTTTCTGGTTGCTAATCCATACAGCAAAGCATTCTCTATGCTTGCTGTCACTCGTTTGCCTTTTTGTGCACAATAATGTGGTACTCAAAAGCAATAAAACCGTGACACGTTCCAAGCTCTGCGTACTATTTGTGTCAAAAACATTGGGGTGTTTTTAAAGTTAATTTAAATTATGCGAGCAAGTATTGTAATGCATTGGGATTAATTATGATTACCGTATCTTCCGAAATGTAAGGCGCACTTATAATAAAAAATTGTTTCTCAAAACTCGACAGTGCACCTTATAACTCGGTGCGCCTAATGTACGGGATAATTCTGGTTTTGCTTACCAACCTCAAAGCAATTTTATTTGGTACATGGTACAGAGGGTCGAAGAAGACGGCAAAGATGCAGGGATGTCGTTTAGCTCTATTTATTCAAATACAATAGGAAATGAGGCGTGTAAATAATCCAAAATGTGTATGTGTACGAGGATGTGTAGTGATTATATGTTGAGTGTTGGTGCGGAAGTCCAAGTGGGCAAGGCAAGCTCTGAGATCCAGGGACAAGCAGGAGTTCAGGGGCAAGAGCGAGGCGTCAAAGTCTGTGTCCAGGCGAGGGAGGTTCGAGATCCAAAAGGGCAGCCAGGGAACCAGAGGGAATACGGGGAGACGGGACACACGGCTCGCAACCAGGGAACGGAGGAATGCTGAGACAAATGAACACGGAGGAGGAGTGGCCTAGTGGCCTACTCAGTGGCCTAGTGGTTAGAGTGTCCACCCTGAGATCGGTAGGTTGTGAGTTCAAACCCCGGCC
This sequence comes from Entelurus aequoreus, assembly GCF_033978785.1. Classification (NCBI taxonomy): domain Eukaryota; kingdom Metazoa; phylum Chordata; class Actinopteri; order Syngnathiformes; family Syngnathidae; genus Entelurus; species Entelurus aequoreus. The sequence continues at coordinate 30,236,951 of NC_084756.1, read as the reverse complement.
GAGTCATACCAAAGACTATAAAAAATGGGACCCATCACCTCCCTGCTTGACACTCAGCATCAAGGGTTGGAATTGGGGGTTAAATCACCAAAAAAAGATTCCCGGGCACGGCCACCGCTGCTGCCAAATGCTCCCCTCACCTCCCAGGGGGTGATCAAGGGTGATGGGTCAAATGCAGAGAATACTTTCGTCACACCTAGTGTGTGACAATCATTGGTACTTTAACTTTAACTTTAGAAAACACAGAGAGAGAGAGAGTAAGCATAGAGCTAAACATGTCGGCTTACCGTACACGAACAGGTAGCTACGTTCTGGCCCGGAACGCAGGTTTGCACTGGCTTAAGAAGTGCGCCGTCTCATCAGCGCAGCGCACAGATGAATGTGCATTGGAATGTCCGAGCCGTGACAACATTGGGGCCTGTGCACATTCATACCGGAGTCGGATGAAGATCACATTTGAGTGTAAACAGTCAGGTGGAAAAAAAATCTGATTTAGAAAAATCTGATTTTGTCCACTAAACGTAGTCATACATTAGGCTATTTGCTGAAGAAAAAGAAAAGGATCAAACTTACAGATCCCACATCTACAGCCTTATGTGACTGAGGGATAGTTGGCAGTCATTTTAAGACATGTAGTGAAGCCTGTCCCCCCCCCCCTCCCCCATCTAAAAATATAAAAAAAAGATGTCCCTGCGAAGTGGTGGGCCACAACTTAAAAACTGAGTATTTGAGTAGCTTTTCTCTCAAAGGTGGAGCAAACAAGTGGGGGAGATGTGAGATATCCACACACAAGCTCCAGGGACATATTGCTGTTCGTTAGAACATCATTAAAATGTCACTTTTGCAACTTTTATAACATGTGTACAATTGAGGTGTAATAGAAAAAGTAGTCACAACCAATACAAGAGGGGAAGGAGTTGAGGGAGTGCACATAGCTTCATTGTCACATCTGATATTAGTACGCTTAGTAACGCCAACCAGTTGCCTCCTCCTCCTCCTCCTCATCTTCCTTGGCCTTTCACGTGACATTCTAGGTTGTTCGTTGCAAGACCTCCTGGTTAAAACCAGCAGATGAAAACATCAATCTTTGTGGACCTACAGATTGTGACACAGACCTTCACATTCAAGACTGCCTTGGTTCTGGCACAAGTTAATCCCCGCTTTGAAACACACGATAAAACAAAAGGTCCTGACGATGTCAATCGAAGCTAAGCACTGTCATCTTTGTAATTGTTATTATTCAATATCGAATTCGATTGTACGTGTCAGGACCTAATCTCCCGTTTAAACTATTTAAATTATCAAAAAACTTTCCGTTCTGAGTTTCCAAAGAACAGACAAGAAGCTGTCTTTGTTGCACCAAGCCAAACGCTTGGAAGATTCCGCTGTGTACGGTGGAATGAGACGGGAGGGGTCATCCATTGTCCTCGAAAACCTGACCAAGCTGAATCCAGGACGAGCCCAAGCCCGAGGCATCTTCTTCTTTTGTCTTCAATGTGACCGAAAACAAGGACTGTGTACATACTCCCCATTCCTGTTGAGAAATGTGTTGTTGCGTAAACATTGAACATCTAAATAAAAGAGGAGACGAAAACCTTCTTCGTCAGAGCGTGGGTGACGCTGTAGAGGTTACAGTGTCGACACGGTATCTCCTCAATTGAGTCCAAATTTAATTCTGTCTCTGTTTGATTCCTTGCCTTTTTGTCTTGTTTAATAGATGTCATCAGTGTTTGAACCTGACAAGTAGCAGTAGAGTATATGCTTAATTGTGTTTCATTGAATCCATTAAACAATATCCAATTGTATTTACAATCTGCAAAGTATGTGAAAATACCGTCTAAATGTCACAAAATACCATAAATTCTGTTGGAGATGGTAAGCAGCACCAAGTTCCTGGGGGTGCAGATAACTGACAATTTGACCTGGTCCCTACACACCGGAGCTCTTGTAAAAAGAGCTCAGCAGCGCATGCACTTTTTGCGTCGGATGAAAAGAGCTCAGTTCCTTCCCCCCAACCCTAACCCTAACCCTGACCAACTGCATCTCTGTCTGGACTGGAGCCCGCAGTGCCTCAGACTGGAAGTCTCTCCAGAGAGTGGTGAGGACGGCGGAAAAGATCATCAGGACTCCTCTTCCTCCTATCCAGGAAATCGCAAAAAGCCGCTGCCTGACCAGGGCTCAGAAAATCTGTAGCGACTCCTCCCACCCCCACCGAGGACTGTTTTCACTGCTGGACTCTAGAAGGAGGTTCCGCAGCCTCCGTAGCAGAACCTCAAGGTTCTGTAACAGCTTCTTCCCTCAGGCCGTAAGACTCTTGAACGCGTCATAATAATCCCCTCAATTCCCCCCCAAAAACGGATTAACTCGCTGGAATATAAAGACAATATAACATACATCCATAAACGTGGATGCATATGAAAAAGTGCAATATATTTATCTGTACAGTAATCTATTTATTTATACCTGCACCTTATTGCTCTTTTATTCTGCACTTGCTAATGCAACGAAATGTTGTTCTTATCTGTACTGTAAAGTTCAAATTTGAATGACAATAAAAGGAATTCTCTCTCTCTCTCTCTCTGAAATATGCCGATTTTGAGCATTTGTATTAATAAATCAAAGAAGGGGGTGTAGCAGACCCAATGGACGTGTATTGGGGTCGGGGGGGGGAGAGAAATTAGGCCCTTTAATGGCAAGGGCCTCAAAAAATAGATAAAACAGCAACAGCTGCCCACAGGGTGGCCGTTGTCACTTTTTCATCATGGAGCTCAGAATTCCTGGCGACTCTTTTGGTCGTGATCCTGAGGACCCGCGCACATAATAAGACGGCACGGCCCGATGAAAATACTTTTTAATGTGACACCTGCAGACATTCCCTGCATTGCTACAAGCCATACATCATCTATACGTCCTCCACAGCAGATCAGTCACATTAAAACCCACACTGACAAATAACAGGGGGGCTTTTATCAGAGGGGGGTTGGAAAGTGCAAGAAGAGATAAAAAAAAGTGGACCTGTGCTGTTGTCATGCAGAAGCTCTAGTCCTTTATCTAGGTCTCAATTATTCAAGAAGAAATCAGCCCCCCTCCCAATCGGAGAAGAGAGCAGATATTGGACTCTACATTACCTTTCGACAAGGGAATATCGGGGACTGCGGTACATTCCACCTGAGAGGCTGTTGTGGGACCCGGCGTCGGCTGCGCCCCTAATGACATCATCCATTTCTTGGGGCCTCCTGGAACACGATTATGGTGATTTACAATTTATTCACATCTGTTGTTGTGTAGAATTCCTTTGCAGCCCCTTTTCGGAGCGGCGTGATCTACTTTGTCGGAGCATGCGTGCACACGGTGCACAGCATAATGGAACGCGATCTGAGGCTATGCATACACACGCGTCATACCCCTACAGTATCTGATCATATTCAAATCCATATACGGGCATGTCGAAGCAACAGGTGGTGCCATAACTCAGAAAGCTATTTAACCCCATCGGAAGCCTGAAGGAAGTAATTTTAAAGATGAAATGTGTTGAAGTTTAGTCATCACGCAGAAATTATGCTAGTGTATCAGATGTTATCCTATTTTCCGGATAATAAGGCGCACTTAAAATATTTTTTCCCCCTCAAAACTCGACAGTGCGCCCTATAACCTGGTGCGCCTAATGTACGGAATAATTCCGGTTTTGCTTACAGACCTTCAAGCTATTTTATTTGGTACATGGTGTAATGATAAGTGTGACCAGCAGATGGCAGTCAAACATAAGAGATACGTGTAGACTGCAACATAATGGCAATATGACTCAAGTAAAAAACACCAACATATAGAACATTACACACGGCGCTCAAAAATCTATCAAAATGTTTTAGTACGACTTTGGTAAGCTATGAAGCCGCACCGCTTGATGGATTGTCGGCGCATTAAACATACGAGTATTATTATGGTGTGTGTATAAGGTAAGACATATTATCTGGCGTTTTGTTTTGCAATATTATGCAAAAGCAACTTTTCTTACCTTCTGGTACCTGCTGATCTGTATTTGGGATCTGCATAAGTGTTATGATCTGTCATAGTTTGTTTACGTTTTATGTCACTTGTTGGCTTAGTTCTGTTTCAGCACCCCTGTTTTGTGTCTCCTTGGTTGCCATGGTTATTTATTGTTTTCACCTGCCTCTGATTAGTGTTCGGGATGCTCACCTGTTTCCGAGCACCAATCAGAGAGCTATTTAGTCCTGCCTTTTCCCATCACTGAGTCTGGTGCTTTTGTTTGCTTTACGCAACTGCTAACGTTTGTTCCTTGTGTGTCTCGAGCTAATAAGCCTTGACTTATGCGTTCCGTCTTTGCTATTCTGTTAGCTCCCAGTGCAATAGGCATTCCTTGTGTGTTCGGCACGCTCTCCTTGTGTTCGCTTGTTTTCTTCGTTCTTGTTTTTCGTGAATGATTTATAGTAATAAAGGCTCATCTGCCGGCCTGGGCGGGCCCACTGGGGTTGATGTTGGCGTCCACAGGCCCCTCCAGGGTAGAGGGCGGCATCCACAGGCCCACCCGGGTTAAAAGTAGCGGTGCCTCCCCAGCTCCACAGCTACTCATAGCCCCCCCTCCTCCTCGAGGGACGGATCCAAGACGTCCTCACATAGGCCCCACAGACGACAGGGATGGGTGGGAGGGAGCTTGAAACGCGGCCAAAGCTCTCAATTTGGCCAACAGCGCCAGAATCCTGTCAAGCCTCTCCGCCATAGAAATCTCCGCGGGGTTCGTATTTGGCTGGAGTATTGTGTCAGGTAAAGGTGGTGACGAACCCCAAGATGCAGAGATGGCAGGTTTGGTGCAGGAAAACATGATGTAATGTCCAAAATTCAAGAATAACACAAACCAGGAACCAGGAATAGGCAAACTGGACAAAGGGAACAGGAACCAGCCAACGAGGAACTAGAAGACAGCAAGCTGCAAACAGCTATCAGCATACACTATACAGCAAACAGTCTACAGCATACAGCTTATAATACTCCAGCACTGACTGGAGGGCAAGGCAGGTCTAAATAGCAGCCGGCTGATTGACACCAGGTGTGACCAGGTGCCAATCAGCCGCAGCTGAGGGGAAACAGCGCTCAGAGACAAGAAGGAAACCGAACAAAAATAAGAGCTCTGACAGGAAATAAAACAAACACAGAGGACAAACTAAAACATTCCCAAACTGTCAGTGACAAGCCTGACAGATGCTGCTCCGTTATTGATTGAAGTAAAGTCTGAATGTCATTAAAACAGTTAGCTCCATCGTTTGTTCGACTGTCAGAAAGCGGCTTGAAGATGATCTTTAAAACATAATCTAGGCAACATTTTGACCAAAGAACAACCATTACATGTTATGTAGACCACAAGGAAGTGTTTTACATTTAGAAAAAATTAAATATAATATGACTCCTTTAATGCGCCTTATAATCCGGTGCGCCTTATATATGTAAAAAGATCGAAACTAGACAATTCATCGGCAGTGCGCCTTACAATGCAGTGCGCCCGATGGTCCGGAATATATGGTACACGTATGTTGGTAAACTTCACTCCCAGACACTCCTAAAGCCGCACTAAGTAACTTTTCAACCTTCATAAAATATTTGTACAACTTTTGGGATGATACATGAATTCACAGCTAACTGTTATGGCCTGAGAGGGTCTGTGTCAGTTTTTTACTGGCACTTAGCAACTTTGAGGAGGGTGGCAGGAACACACAAAAAACAACAAATGTGCCAACTTGCTTTACGACATACGTCACTACTCTTTTCCCCATTCCTTAAAAAGACGGAAGTCGATGCGTCAGAAAACAAAAAGAAGAAGAAGAAGAAGAACGCCTTTGTGCATGTACTGTTATCATGGCCGAAGCTCCAAAACAACCAAAGAAACAAAAATTTTTGTCTGAGGAGACAAAAAAAGAAAAAGGGAGCCGTAGATTATGCGCAATTTGACAATGAGCTTTGCATTCAGTAACTTTTCATCGGTATGGAAACTGAATCCGTTGACGAAATAAAGACAAGTTTGGCTTCAACAATGGCGGCAGCTTACTCAAATCTCTGGTCCGTACGACGTGCTCATATGGATCAATTCCACCTGTTTAACTTATTTTTTCGAGGTAGTGAGTAGGGCTGCGAATCTTTGGGTGTCCCACGATTCGATTCAATATCGATTCTTGGGGTCACGATTCAATTATAAATAAAAAATTTTCGATTCAACACGATTCTCGATTCAAAAACGATTTTGTTGGATTGATTAATATTAAAATACATTTTAAAAAATTTAAAAAAATAAAGATTTTTGAAAAACGAGAATCGATACTGAATCGTACAACGTGAGAATCGCGATTTGAATTCGAACCGATTTTTTCCCACACCCCTAGTAGTGCGTCTTTGGAATAGCTACAGTTTTTCTCGTCCCCTGATTTTTTTATTTTGTACGATCCATTTTAATGCGGGTACAGTACAGCCATGTAAACAAAAACCTACGTTCAGCAAAAATGGCTACCACAATGCATTGCCAAATCACATGCCCTTTTGAGCCCAAGAGTAAATAAAAATCAAATGTGTTCTGGTTCTCTGAAATATACAATATAAGACCATTTGAAATGTGGACTCGTCAAACCACAGAACACTTTTCCACTTTGCATCAGTCCATTTTAGATGAGCTCGGGCCCAACGAAGCCGGCAGCGTTTCTGGGTGTTGTTGATAAATGGCGTTCGCTTTGCATAGTAGAGTTGTAACTTGCACTTGCAGATGTAGCGACAACCTGTAGTTATTGACAGGGGTTTTCTGAAGTGTTCCTGAGCCCACGTGGTGATATCCTTTACACACTGATGTCGCTTTTTGATGCAGTACCGCCTGAGGGATCGAAGGTCCGTAATATCATTACGTGCAGTGATTTCTCCAGATTCTCTGAACCTTTTGATGATATTTGGGACCGTGGATGGTGAAATCCCTAAATTCCTTGCAATAGCTCGTTGACAAATGTTGTTCTTAAACTGTTCGACAATTTGCCGACGCATTTGTTGACAAAGTGGTGACCCTCGCCCCGTCCTTGTTTGTGAATGACTGAGCATTTCATGGAAGCTGCTTTTATACCCAATCATGGCACCCACCTGTTCCCAATTAGCCCGTTCACCTGTGGGATGTTCCAAATAAGTGTTTGATGAGCAGTCTTTAACTTTCTCAGTCTTTTTTGCCACTTGTGCCAGCTTTTTGAAACATGTTGCAGGCATCAAATTCCGAATTAGCTAATATTTGCAAGAAATAACAAAGTTTTCCGGTTTGAACGTTAAGTATCTTGTATTTGCAGTCTATTCAATTGAATATAAGTTCTTATTTACGATTTACACAACGTGCCACCTTCACTGGTTTTGGGGTTTTTAGAAAAAAAACACAAATGTACCTAAAACCGCTTATGCCAACTCCAAAGGGTTAGATACATTCATAAAAGCCAAATCTGGGGTTATTCCGCAAAAGTACGCTGCGCACCAGTCCAAGTGATGATACATTAACCTCCACATAAAATGCTCAACAAAAAATGTCACTAAAATAATTATGGATTGTAAACGTGACTACGAAATAAAGCAGTATTTATGGCCGGATCTTACAAAAACCGACACATAACACATGAGGAAGTCCAACAAAAACTACCAAAGCGTAAATTCAAATAACAGCAGATGGCCAATTTCCATGAGACACTTTTCCTGGAGGCAATTCCAATAGACTGGACAGTAAATCATATTATATGAGGTCTGGTTGCTGTAGGGATTATATAGATCATATTGTTGCTGCCAGCTGTTTTCACTCACCTTGATTGACCCCGCCCGTACAGTTGACACAACTCATGAACACGCTCAATAAATCCCGACCATCCCTCTTCCACGCTAGGTCGATTCCGAACTGCACACGTAATCTGCTCCATGTATTCGGAATATAATCACACGAGGCGAGAGACTTGTGCGGAACCAATTGTTATTTTTATGAACCATGCTGCCTGGTGTCCACCTATAGCAGGGGTGTCCAAACTTTTTCCACTCAGGGCCACAGACTGGCCATTTTTATATTTTTCCCTTTTTTAAAAACCTTTATGGCTTTCCTCAAGTTTGGTCCCCGGTACCCGGAAGGGTCTCAGTCATAAAAATGTTAGAAATAAGTCATAAATTATTATTTTTTCATTTAACGCTTGAATCTCGAGATCAACTTCAGGTCTGTCTGTCGTTATAACGTTTTTTTTAAATGTTGTTTTTACTAGGGATGTCCGATAATATCGATAAATGCGTTAAAATGAATCGGAAATTATCGGTATCGGTTTTTTATTATCTGTATCGTTTTTTGGTTTTTTTTTAAAAATTAATTTAACATAAAAAACACAAGATACACTTACAATTAGTGCACCAACCCAAAAAACCTCCCTCCCCCCATTTCTTTCTGTTATCAATATTCTGGTTCCTACATTATATATCAATATATATCAATACAGTCTGCAAGGGATACAGTCCGTAAGCACACATGATTGTGCGTGCTGCTGGTCCACTAATAGTACTAAGCTTTAACAGTTAATTTTACTCATTTTCATTAATTACTAGTTTCTATGTAACTGTTTTTATATTGTTTTACTTTCTTTTTTATTCAAGAAAATGTTTTTAATTTAGTTATCTTATTTTATTATTATTTTTAAAACGTACCTTATCTTCAAAATACATGGTTGTCCAAATTAGGCATAATAATGTGTTAATTCCACGACTGCATATATCGGTTGATATCGGTAATTAAAGAGTTGGACAATATCGGAATATCGGATATCGGCAAAAAGCCATTATCGGACATCCCTAGTTTTTAGGTTTATGCCCTTTATGTCAAAACCCTTATTTATATGGCAAACACACAAACTATGCAACATTTTCCCCAAAAAAATTTCAAAGTGGAATATTTGATGTGAAGTAATTGGAACCTTAAATAGGTCAATAATTCATAACAATAAAAAAAATAAAAAGAATAAGTGTTGAAAATAAGCATTTTTTTTATTTGTTACTATTAACGCTTAAGTCTGTAGATCTGTTGATTATAAGATTTTATAACTTTTTCATTTTTTGTTTTGTTTCTTTGTTTGTTGCCCTTTTTGTGAAAGAAAACGTTGTTTCGCACAAAATATGCAATATTTTCCCCCCAAAATATTTCAAAGTGGAATTGTTCCAGTGAAGTAATTGGAGCCTTCAATAGGTCAATAACAGTCCGCATGGCAGCTTTGTGTTATTAGTGTCAACATTGCCACTTTTTCTTGTTACATTTCACCTGTTTACTCTTTTATTACACTTTTTCATGTTTTACATTTTTATTGTAGTATTTGCAGAATGTGCAAATTAGCTGGGGGGCCACAAATGGCCCTTGGGCCGCACTTTGGTCATGCCTGACCTATAGGATGAGTGTCAATGAAGGGAAGGCCTTGGAGGATTGCTTCAATCTACGGATCCATGATCTCACACCCGATATGAGATCTGGAACACATTTGTTGAAAGACGAAGGCAGACATCTTATCGGAAAAAAAGCACGACCAGCGATTTTAAATATGTATACTACAAAATTTGGTGGAGGAGGATTTATGGTGTGTGGTTGTTTTTTCAGGAGTTGGGCTTGGTCCCTTAGTTCCAGTGAAAGGAACTTTGAATGCTCCAGGATACCCAAACATTTTGGACAATTCCATGCTCCCAACCTGGTGGGAACAGTTTGGAGCGGGCTCCTTCCTCTTCCAACATGCACCAGTGCACAAAGCAAGGTCCATAAAGACATGGATGACAGAGTCTGGTGTGGATGAACTTGACTGGCCTCCACAGAGTCCTGACCTGAACCCGATAGAACACCTTTGGGATGAATTAGAACGGAGACTGAGAGCCAGGCCATCAGTGTGTGACCTCACCAATGGTTGAAAATTCCGATAAACACACTCCGCAACCTTGTGGACAGCCGTCCCAGAAGAGTTGAAGCTGTAATAGCTGCAAAAGGTGGACCCACATCATATTGAACCCTATGGGTTAGGAATGGGATGGCACTTCAAGTTCATATGTGAGTGAAGGCAGGTGGCCTAATACTTCTGGCAATGTGGTGTATATTTACAGTAGGAGGCATTTCATGTTTCTTTCAGCTTCAATAGATCACATTCCATGCATTGAAATAATCACAATTCAGTTTTAAGAAAATTAGCCACCCATTTATGAGCTGCATTCCTTCATCGAACCATCACAAAAGTACAGTAGTCATAGTCATGGCCGGTTTTGTACTGCTGTCTTTTGACTAATGTTTATGCAGTAAATCCTTCAAAATAGTGGTACACTCTGCTGTTTAGAGATGGGTACTTATTTAGGTACTACTGATACCACTGGGTACCAATTCACATAAAATCAAATGGTGCCATATTTGGACACCTTCGGGGTAAGCACTGGGTGGTTATAAAAGCAGTCAAGCACCCCGAGCGGACTCAGCCGGATTGCCTCGAGCAAGAAGAAGGCGCTCAAAAAGGTACAGTAAAGCCCCACTTTTTCAAATGTGCTCGTTTGATGCTAATTTCCATAGGATTTGCCTTGGACGTGCTACAGGTTAGCAATAGGGAGTTAACATGGCGATTTCAACAACTCCACAATCCTGTTGAACGGTGATCACTGCATGTTGTGAGCTTGATTTAAAGGCCTACTGAAAGCCACTACTAGCGACCACGCAGTCTGATAGTTTATATATCAATGATGAAATCTTAACATTGCAACACATGCCAATACGGCCGGGTTAACTTATAAAGTGCAATTTTAAATTTCCCGCTAAACTTCCGGTTGAAAACGTCTATATATGATGACGTATGCGCGTGACGTCAATCGTTGAAACGGAAGTATTGGTACCCCACTGAATCCAATACAAAAAAGCTCTGTTTTCATCTCAAAATTTCACAGTATTCTGGACATCTGTGTTGGTGAATCTTTTGCAATTTGTTTAATGAACAATGGAGACTGCAAAGAAGAAAGCTGTAGGTGGGATCGGTGTATTAGCGGCTGGCTGGCTGTAGCAACACAACCAGGAGGACTTTGACTTGGATAGCAGACGCGCTAGCCGACGCTAGCCGCCGACCGCACGGATGATCGGGTGAAGTCCTTCGTCCTTCCGTCGATCGCTGGAACGCAGGTGAGCACGGGTGTTGATGAGCAGATGAGGGCTGGCGTAGGTGGAGCGCTAATATTTTTATCATAGCTCTGTGAGGTCCTGTTGCTAAGTTAGCTTCAAGCTGGCAATTATTAACCGTGTAGTTACATGTCCATGGTTTAATAGTATTGTTGATCTTCTGTCTATCCTTCCAGTCAGGGGTCTATTTATTTTGTTTCTATCTGCATTTGAGCCCGATGCTATCACGTTAGCTCAGTAGCTAAAGAGCTTCGCCGATGTATTGTCGTGGAGATAAAAGTCACTGTGAATGTCCATTTCGCGTTCTCGACTCTCATTTTCAAGAGGATATAGTATCCCAGGTGGTTTAAAATACAAATCTGTGATCCACAATAGAAAAAGGAGAAAATGTGGAATCCAATGAACCCTTGTACCTAAGTTACGGTCAGAGCGAAAAAAGATACGTCCTGCACTGCACTCTAGTCCTTCACTCTCACTTTCCTCATCCATGAATCTTTCATCCTCGCTCAAATTAATGGGGTAATCGTCGCTTTCTCGGTCCGAATCTCTCTCGCTGCTGGTGTAAACAATGGGAAAATGTGAGGAGTCCTTCCTCCGGTGACGTCACGCTACTTCCGGTATAGGCAAGGCTTTTTTTCATCAGCGACCAAAAGTTGCGACCTTTATCGTCGTTGTTCTCTACTAAATCCTTTCAGCAAAAATATGGCAATATCGCGAAATGTTCAAGTGTGACACATAGAATGGATCTGCTATCCCCGTTTAAATAAAAAAAATGTCATTTCAGTAGGCCTTTAATGACCCCGTTACACGTGCGTTGGTGGCTGTGTCTTTCTTTGTACAGAAACGGGGTATTGTAGGATTATATTATTATTAATAATTTAATTGTTGTTCATTATCCCCCTGTAGTAGTAGTTGGGGCCGGAGCAGCAAAGCAAGCACCGCGGGGAAATATTAGAATAATTATGTATATATGCTTAAAAGCCGTTGCTATAAATTATTGTCAATGGTGCTGAAGTGGTATTTTTGTATCTGCAATCCAAAAGATTGCCAGCCATCTTTATCGGTGTTGTGTCCAGACTCGGCCTGCTGACTGCCAAGGCCGAACACCGCCGTGACTCAGACAGAGCAGAGACAAGGCGGTATGACCTGCGTCAACTCATTTTAATTTCTTCTATAATCATATATTGTGTCTGACTGGAGTTGTCGAGATTACCCCCTTCCCTCAGCGCCAGCTTTAGTGATGTAACAGGGACCTTCCAAATAAATAGAGGAGGCACACGGGCTGGACTTTTAGAACGTAGTTTGGATCTGTAACTAGAATACAGCCCAAAACACGCGTCTCCTCATATGAGCCAAATTGAACTCTGTCTCTGCATGATTCCTTGATTCTTGTCTGATTAATAGATTTCATCAGCGTTTGAACCTGACAGTGAGATGCAAAGCACCGCAAAAGCCATATTGATTGTAATTATTATTATTATTATTCTCCCGGTTTCATTGCCTTTTTTTGCCAGCCCATTGAGTATGGGGAACATTTTCATATTTTGGGATTCCCGAAGATGACATTTTAAAATCGTCTCTCCAGCGCCACCTTGTTGTGGTGTGTCATGTTTGCTGTGTGATGTTGCCTCTTTCAGTTCATCTTTAAGTTAACTTGAAAACCACCTTAGATTTCGACTTCGACTTAGACAAACTTTATTGATCCACAAGGGCAATTGTTCCACAGCGTAGCTCAGTTACAAAGGATGGAAAGGGTAAGGATGGAAAGGATAATGCAGGTATAAAGTAGACTAAAAATGTACCACAGTAGCAATATAAAAAATATAACATATATGTAATTGTGGGGGGAGGTGTAGTCAGCGCTGCTTGTAGGAGCAAAAGTCACCGCCGCTGTCCAGGGTGCTGAGGACGAGCGCCATCGGGCAGGGGCGGGGTGTGTGCTGACGGCGAGACACAGCTGGCAGGTGATTAGATTTCACAGGAGGTACGTGTTAATCTAATCATCTGTTGTCTTTAACAGTAAGCGGCCGGGAGCAGAGGGGGAGAGCGGATACGGACATGACTGAAAAGTTATGTTCTGGGAGAGAAATCGGATTATTGAAGAAACCGGTTTAAGTCCCTTTTGCTGGTGCTGCTCCCCCAACAAACCACTGCAAAGTACAGGGCACTGGCCGAAACAGACTGACAAAAGATCTCCAACAGCTTGTTGCACACATTAAAGGACCTAACCTTCCTCAGGAAAACAAAGTATAAAGTATATAAAGTAGCGTGACACATCAAACGTATCGGTAACAGCATTGGAAACGTATGTAAAAGTAATTTGATGATTCGTTACTAGAAAAAAGGAATGCCTTTATTATGTAACTTGAAGATAACAATCTACAGTAGGACCGGTGATAACATAGTGTTTTTGTTTCAATATTTTAACGACTTTAGTCATGGCGATGTTAGCTACAGTGGTAGCTTCAACTTGAAAAATGTACGAGTGATTTGAGATGAGAGTTGTTTTACTTTTATATTTGCAAGCTCAAATTTGAGTTACAAGCGCCCCTGCTAATAGTTGTAGTAGCGAATGCCGTACGATCCTTAGTTTTCCAACCATGGGAAGGAAGAAAGTGAGTCTGAATGAAGAAGCGGATTATATTTATTGAATTAAAGAAATATACGTTAGGTGAGGAAACAACACAGAGGCTATGTCATCCCTACAAGCCTGTTTCGCAGGTTTCCCTGCTCTTCAGGGGACTTCAGGGAATTAAAGAAATATATCATGGAAAACCATGATGTAGCTAACTTGAAGCCGTTGCAGCGTATCACTACGAGCCTGCGCCACAGTGAAGCAGATTAACTCAATACTGAAGGGTTTTAAAAGGGGGTTGAAATCCTTTTAAAATGCCTCACATTTATCCATGAAAATATGGAAAAGCTTCTGATGGTGTGTTTGACAGAGAATCAGTTCTCAGATGATACCATAGAAGGCCACTCTCCAAGGTAAATGCTGTACATTATTATTACGTTACTTCATAAAACTACTGTTGTTGTTTGTAGTACATTCTATTGTACAGTTTGTATTCAATATCTCTTATCTAAAAGTGTGTTTTTCTTTTTAAAAGGCATGTTACGTGAGAAAATTGCGCTGTTCAGTGAGGGCCAAGCACCAATTTAATGTATTTTATTTTAAATTTTCATTTTATTTTAGTTAAGAGCTCCAACGCAGAACCAATTCAGCTCATAAATTGAGGGACTAACGTATTTTGGTGAAGGCCTCCATTCTTTATATTGTAAAAACAGAATTTAGCTGAAGAGCCCTAATGTTATAAAAAAAAAAAAAAACTAAAATTCTGTCATGTCTGTGTGATCATGTTTTGTTTTGGTTATGTTTGGTTTGGTTTTTGGACCCTTTGTGCACTCTTGTTTGTTTTGTTTCCATGACAACCCATTAGTTTTCACATGTCCTCAAGTCACGCACCTGTCTCACGTTTTGCACTCGCGCACCTGTCACTAATCATGTCACTGTTATTTAAGCCTGTCTTTTTCTGTTGATCGTCCTGGTGACATTATCCTTACTACCTCTGCTCACGTCATGCCATGCTACTTCTGTACCTCCATGCTACCCTTGAAATCTATGCCATAGTTCCCTGCGTTCCAAGTAAGTTTTGTTTATTGTTCATAGTTTTTTGCCCAAGTGCTAGTTTTGGTTTCATTAGTCAAGTTTGTTCTCCGCCTTTGTGCGCGCCTTTTGTTTGTACCCTTTTGTTTGTATTTTGTAGTTAGTGTTAAAATAAGAGATGTCCTTACCTTCACGCCTTGCCCGCTCCAACTTTACTTGCATCACGGGAAAACAAACAACCCATAGTCCTAGTCTTGACAAATTCAGTCTAAGCCTGGGTCCCTGGAGAGGGGTCCAGACTGAGGCCAAGAAAAAAATAAATAAACATATACACTGTGGTGGCCTCTGCGGTGTTCCACGCCATCGTCTGCTGGGGTGGGGGGGAGCATGGCCAGAGACAGGAGCGGACCCAACAAAGCAACCAAGGCACTCCACCCTCGGCCGCCCACTAACTCTCGGCCAGTGTCCAGTCCGCATGGATGAGCCACGAATGCGTCTAAGGAGACCGCAGCCCTGTCTCTTCATCCGCATCTCCTCCAGTCTCTCCAAACAGACTTTGGTGTGGCAGAGACCCAGCCCAAAAGATCCAGAAGTTCACAAAAAAATCACCGCAAAAGTCACGAAAGTGGCAGAGTACCAAAGGGTCCCGAACAATGTGCTCGGGTCAAAGATTTAAGGGGACTTTAAGGGTCTAACCCAAACCCTGATTGATAAATCATCCTAATATTGTGCTTATTGTGTAACTCGACACACTTTGGAGACTTTACTCAAGTTCTCCAGAGTGTTTGTTCGTATGAGACACGATATTACTATGCGCAAAAGTTTGCGGGGCATGAGCGCCACTCGCGATCACATCATTTCAAAGAGTGGCACAAAATCAAAAGAAGTTGTTTGTTTAACTTTTTGGCCGACCGTTCTGGCTCCGCATCCTTCCTCCCTTCCCCTCGCCGTCTCCGCCATCCCTCTTCAAAGCAACGCCATCATCCTCCCCCCCCGAATCGAAGACTGTAGATTATCCCCGTTGTTTGCCTGGTGGCGAGAGGCGAGTCGCTCAAAATAAAACTTTAGACGCCACGAGAAAGGGAACAACCTACGGCTGAAGTCATAAAAATGATGTCCGACTTTAATGCCGACTTTACTTTTTTCTGCGTCTTCTAAGTGCTGCAAGTAAACCACAAATGACCTGCTTCTTAATTTTTGCTGTTAACTGAAGCTGTAAGACTTAGATGTGCACTGAGTGTGGGATAAAAGTCTTACTCTGCTGTGGTCAAAGTGCTTGCTTATGTGATTCGTTGATTTTATTTCAACATTCCAGATCAGGGGTGTCAAACTCATTTTATCTCAGGGGCCGCATGGAGGAAAATCTATTTCCATGTGGGCCGGGTGGGTAAAATCGTGGCACGATAACTTAAAAAATACAACTACGACAACTTTAGATTGTTTTCCAAAATAGAACAAGCACATTCTGAAAATGTCCATCTTCAACCGTTTATCCGGAATCGGGTCGTGGGGACAACAGCTCCAGCAGAGACCCCCAGACTTCCCTCTCCAGGGCAACAATTAGCAACTTCCTCCTGGGGGAATCCCGAAGCGTTCCCAGGCCATTCTGAAAATGTACACATCACAAATAATCCTATTGACAAAACACTTCAAGTTTCTGGAAAATCCTGAGGAAAAAATTGGTGCAGTTTCAAAAACACAATGAATTTAGATTTAACCTCAGTGTATCTACAAAGGAATTCAACTTTAAGTCACGGTCCATCTAGGATTGAACAAAAAAACTAAATAGAGCAAAAATAAAAATTACTATCAACTACCTCATTTGTCATTTCCACATATTAATCAGAGGTGGGTAGAGTAGCCAGAAATTGTACTCAAGTAAGAGTACTGTTATTTTAGAGATTTATTACTCAAGTAAAAGTAGGGAGTAGTCACCCAAATATTTACTTGAGTAAAAGTAAAAAGTATGTTGTGAAAAAACTACTCAAGTACTGAGTAACTGATGAGTAACCTGTTCGTTTAATGATGACGGCAACAAATAATGCACAAAAACATAAAAATAGCAATGAGCAAATTCAGAGCCAGAAATATCTCTTAAGCAACTAAAACAATAATATATATTAAATAATAATACATTAACATAAAAAAATTAAGGGAAATTGAGCCACAATAATTTAACAGCACAATAGGCTCAGTAGGCAAAGATTACAAAGGAAAATAACAAGTTAGCCTTTACGCAAACCATAAACTGATAGGTGTGGGCTGCACCTGGGAACACACTGTACCATGAATTGATTTACGTGGACCCAGACTTAAACAAGTGTAAAAACGTATTCGGGTGTTACCATTTAGTGGTCAATTGTACGGAATATGTACTGAACTGTGCAATCCACTAATAAAAGTTTCAATCAATCAATCAAAAAACTGTGCACTTCTGATTGGTGTTTCTATGCATGCATGTGTGTGTGTGTGTGTGTGTGTGTGTGTGTGTGTGTGTGTGTGTGTGTGTGTGTGTGTGTGTGTGTGTGTGTGTGTGTGTGTGTGTGTGTGTGTGTGTGTGTGTGTGTGTGTGTGTGTCTCTGTCTGTCTATGAGGCTGCAGTGCATTAATAAATGTCCCCACACGATGTACATTTGACAATGATTCATAGCAGGGAAGCTAACATCAGCCTACGGTGACAGCCAAAATATCTACTAAGGTTACTTACCGCGATGTGCTTCCTCAAATTTGACGTTGAGTTCATGTAAGCTTAAGCTTGTTAATCATGTGACCGCCTGGCTCTGTTTGATTGGTAAAACAGAGTCAAACGTCACCAGTGACTGCATTTGATTGGTGAAACGTCACCAGTGACTCTATTTGATTGGTGAAACGCAGGCATGCCATAGATCCTACTTTGAAGGTCTGTCTGAAAAACCAAAACTAACAAAGTGTGCATTAACAGATCGATAAAAATCAGTTGCGAGTAGCAAGCTGAATGTAGATAAATGGAGCGGAGTAAAAGTAGCGTTTCTTCTCTATAAATATACTCAAGTAAAAGTATGTTGCATTACAACTACTCTTACAAGTACAATTTATCCCAAAAGTTACTCAAGTAGATGTAACGGAGTAAATGTAGCACGTTACTACCCACCTCTGATATTAATCCTGTGCTAACCCAACAAACTATACAAACTGACGTAGGAATTCCAAAGGGTTGAGTTACTCCCTTCCTTCTAGGGATCACTGTGCATTGATAGAATGATAAAAGCTGTGCAATGTGTGAACAGTTTCAACAAACCACAAATAAAAAACTTAAAAGACGGACAGTATTGCAGTAAATCTCACTTTGTTGACTTTCTTTACATTTAAAAATGTGTTAAATTTCTTTTACATTGGGTCGAGGGGAAGGAGTCGCAACCCCGCTTTGTCTCGTACCTCTTGCTTGGTATACTTGCTGAACTATTTGCTTGCCTGACAGAATTTCAGTTTCTTTAATTTCAAAAATGCAGCTCAATTTTGCACATAGCAAACTCATCCCGCGGGCCGGATTGAACCTGGGCCGCGTGTTTGACATCCCTGTTCTTGATGAAAAGTGCCTTAACTTTTTGTGTAATTTGACACTATAGCAACAACATTGATTTGAATCCAAATCAGCCCAAAGGCCACGATAATTAGCCAGCCAGCACCTTTTTAAAGGTCATTAATCAACTTTCCTGGCATGCATGCTTGCTGTTTTGTTTCCCCTCTCAGCACCGTCAGCAGCATATTTCCAGCTGCCACAGGTAGGGAACTGACACACATTAAGCCGATAAAGCCAGAGATGCAGATTTTAAAATGCAAACAACTTTCATCTAAAATTTACATATGAACTCAAACGATGAAAATAGTTAATTATGATTAATCATATTTTGTCTGCAGTTAAAGGGGCTGTTTGCAACTTTTCCAAGGTATTCTACACAGCATATCCGCCCTCTTACGGCTTCTAGACGTACAGTACAGGCCAAAAGTTTGGACACACCTTCTCATTGTTGGGTTTTCTTTATTTTCATGACTATTTACATTGTAGATTGTCACTGAAGGCATCAAAACTATGAATGAACACATGTGGAGTTATGTACTTAACAAAAGAGGTGAAATAACTGAAAACATGTTTTATATTCTAGTTTCTTCAAAATAGCCACCCTTTTGCTCCGATTACTGCTTTGCACACTCTTGGCATTCTCTCGATGAGCTTCAAGAGGTAGTCACCCTGAAATGGTTTTCACTTCACAGGTGTCATAGTATTGATGCCTTCAGTGACAATCTACAATATAAATAGTCATGAAAATAAAGAGAATGCATTGAAATGAGAAGGGGTGTCCAAACTTTTGGCCTGTACTGTATATTTATTTATATTCTGTAAAACATGGGAATTCAACTAAATTGTTCAACTAAAGGATCACGATTAGTCTATTTTTTTATATTCCGGAGAACCAGCGTCCTATCATACGTTTGTACACATTTTAGAAATATTGATCGTAGAAATACAATAAATATCGTACGTCTGGAGTTAGGTACAGGCCACAGGTTTGGACACACCTTCTCATTCAATGTGTTTTCTTTATTTTCATGACTATTTACATTGTAGATTGTCACTGAAGGCATCAAAACTATAAATGAACACATGTGGAGTTATGTACTTTTAACAAAAAAAAGGTGAAATAACTGAAAACATGTTTTGTATTCTAGTTTATTCAAAATAGCCACCCTTTGCTCTGATTACTTTTTCGCACACTCTTGGCATTCTCTCGATGAGCTTGAAGAGAAAACCTGAAATGGTATTTCACTTCACAGGCGTGCTTGAAGCTCATCGAGAGAATGCCAAGAGTGTGCAAAGCCGTAATTTAGAGCAAAGGGTGGCTATTTTGAAGAAACTAGAATGTATAACATATGTATAAACAAAACTGCTATGTTGAATAGGTCACGACGATGCTGTATTCCAGATAGTGGGCCGAAATTATTGCAAGCATTTCTAATCCTTCCTAATTTAAATGTAAACCACACTTTAAAGTAAAGACTGCAAATACATAATTTTTCACGGTCAGAAAATGTCTCTTGGCAGGGCTGCCCTCGACTTTTGTTGGACCAAAGTATATTGTCGAAATAAATGTAAGCAAAAATAAAGACAAATCTGTAATAATTTATTTTTTACTTCTAATGAAGTGAAAACACGTTAGTATTTTACAACACAAACCTGAAAAAAAATGTTTTCTTTAAATATTTAAAAACATGTATATATATATATATATATACACTACCGTTCAAAAGTTTGGGGTCACATTGAAATGTCCTTATTTTTGAAGGAAAAGCACTGTACTTTTCAATGAAGATAACTTTAAACTAGTCTTAACTTGAAAGAAATACACTCTATACATTGCTAATGTGGTAAATGACTATTCTAGCTGCAAATGTCTGCTTTTTGGTGCAATATCTACATAGGTGTATAGAGGCCCATTTCCAGCAACTATCACTCCAGTGTTCTAATGGTACAATGTGTTTGCTCATTGGCTCAGAAGGCTAATTGATGATTAGAAAACCCTTGTGCAATCATGTTCACACATCTGAAGACAGTTTAGCTCGTTACAGAAGCTACAAAACTGACCTTCCTTTGAGCCGATTGAGTTTCTGGAGCATCACATTTGTGGGGTCAATTAAATGCTCAAAATGGCCAGAAAAAGAGAACTTTCATCTGAAACTCGACAGTCTATTCTTGTTCTTAGAAATGAAGGATATTCCACAAAATTGTTTGGGTGACCCCAAACTTTTGAACGGTAGTATATATATATATATATATATATATATATATATATATATATATATATATATATATATATATATATATATATATATATATATATATACACAAAAAATAATATATATACAGTACAGGCCAACAGTTTGGACACACCTTCTCATTCAATGAGTTTTCTTTATTTTCACGACTATTTACATTGTAGATTGTCACATAATAATAATAATAAATAGCCACCCTTTGCTCTGATTACTTTTTCGCACACTCTTGGCATTCTCTCGATGAGCTTCAAGAGAAAACCTGAAATGGTTTTCACTTCACAGGTGTGCTTGAAACTCATCGAGAGAATGCCAAGAGTGTGCAAAAAAAGTAATCAGAGCAAAGGGTGGCGATTTTGAAGAAACTAGAATATAAAACATGTTTTCAGTTATTTCACATAATTTTGTTAAGTACATAACTCCACATGTGTTCATCATAGTTTTGATGCCTTCAGTGACAATCTACAATGTAAATAGTCATGAAAATAAAGAAAACGCATTGAATGAGGAAAAGGTGTGTCCAAACTGTAATGTATGTAACATTTGCACACGCATTAGCTTTTGGGTGTCGATTTGCATCGTTAGCGTTAGCTAATATTAGTTTGTACCTTTTATCATAACAACAACATGACTGTGGGCTGGCAAACATATTTAGTACATAAATGCTGTAATCGTGAAAAATATAGACCAGGGGTGTCAAACGTACGGACCGAGGGCCGGATCAGGAAAAGGCCGGTAAAAGGTTTTATCCGGCCCGTGGGATGAGTTTGCTAAGTATAAAAATGTACCTGAAATTTTTTTATGAAAGAAACTGCTGTTCTAAATGTGTCTAGGTGAAGTTTTACAATATAACTACAACAATTTAAAAAAGAACTGAACCGTCCCATGTGTGATGTCTGTAGAAGTGTTTGTATACATATTTGTATGTGCTATGGTAATGTAATGAAGCAAGCATCGTTAGCATTAGCTAATGTGCTAACACGTTTACGAGTGTCTTTGTTATTATTAATAGCTTACTGTGGGGAGGGGGGGCGTGGCCTGCGGACCTGCAGCGTAGCGGGTGTGTCAGGATCGGCTTCGAGATTAGTGACAGGTGCGTAGTTGACACAGCTGTGAGTGTTTGTCTGATCACCTGTCGCTCTGTTGAAGGCAGCAGTCAGGAAGAAAAGGAGGTTGTTGATGGTGGAGAACGAGCGAGAGAAACTTTAACATGGCTGAAAAGCACAACTTATTGAAAAATAAATCATTGTTCGCAAAGATGAACACGGCTGTCATGTCCGTCATTGGTGGTCCAGAGAACCCGGAGGAGCAAGACCACCCACACTTACAATGACATCCTTTTAGGATTGTTTCAGTTTTGTAAATTCACCAAAGACCTCACCGTGGAGTTATTGAGTCTGTTTAGCTGATTGGAGAGCTAGCTTTCGCAGCTAGTGGGTCCATGACGATGGCTTATGTTTTGTTTAATCGGCCGTTTTACTGCCTTGTGACAGGCACCTTTTAGAAACAATTAAAGTATGTAAATAGACATTTACAAAATGCTTCTGTGTGAATAAGTTATAGTTCGGTGCGTCTAATATATGAAAAAAAAAATGTTTTACTAAAATTTGATGAGTTTATATAACGTTGCGCACTATAGTCCAGAAAATACGGTATTGAAAAATAAGCAAACTTGAGGTCAAAGAATGTTGTTGAGTGCCAGCACTTTGATAAAGATGGTGAGAAACATTGTTGAATTAAACAAATAACTTGTAGAAAAGTGTAAATATGGCATCTGTGTGGCTCTCCCTCCCCTCACACCTCTCTCAATGAAGTGAAAACTACAATTATTCCCTATAAAATAGATTTAGAATAATATTTTTGAGCATCCGGAACAGATTAATCGGATTTAAATTACATCATAAGGGGATAAACTGCTTCACATTTTGTACAAGTCGGTCTTTGTCTTGAAAAACCGAGGTACCAGTGAAAAAAAAACCAAAAACAACCTGAAACGCTATTTTTCATTAAAGAAGAAAACCAAAGAAATCATCTACTCACAGCGAGTTGAAATGACCTCCGACGTGAGTTCACATCAATTCCAACAAAAAGGGCGAGGAGAAGGTCTGTCGTGAGCGAGGTGGAAAGAATTGATGAGGTTTTTAATGGAAGAGAAAGAACCACGCTGGATATTTAATTTGCAAACTTCATCCTCCCAGAGGATCGAGCAATGAAATTAGGCGGCGTGCGGCGCTTCAATCCGAAGAATCAAACAAGGCGAGGTAATGAGCACTTGAGAATAAAGCACTGAAGGTCACAAGGTTGATGTGATTTGAATACGTTGTGTAAGAGGCGGCATTCTTTGGATTTGTATCCGGCATGTTCTTGTCTGGACGTTACTCAAACAGAGACATCCACAGCCAATCATGGCTCAATCACAGAGTGTACATTTCCCAGAACATTGCGGCGCAGCAGGGACACAAAGATTACCAGGAATTGATTTACCCAGGTAAACACATTCCTGGTAATGTTGGTGGAAAAGTATGTGGCTGTTGGTTATGATACTTTTTTTTTTTTTACAGGAATAGCTGAGTTTTGCTAATTGTGGAAAAGGGTCTTGCAATTCCTTGTTGGGTTGCAAAAGCTCCTAATTTAGCTGCTGAGATATGCAGTAACAGTGTAATACGCTTTCATAACATGGTCACTAATGCCTAGTTAGGGTCCGCACAGGACCTTTTCAAAAGGAATCCCACAGGGAGTCCTTTTGCAATGGGACGAAAGGACCCTATTGAAATTGTAAGGTTTTATTAGGGTTCGCATGTATCCTGTACAAAGGACTCCCACAGGGAGTCCTTTGTACAGGTACAAAGGAACCTATTGAAATTTTAAGGTTGATTATTATTAGGGTTCGCATGTATCCTGTACAAAGGACTCCCACAGGGAGTCCTTTGTACAGGTACAAAGGAACCTATTGAAATTGTAAGGTTGATTATTATTCCGCAGCTTTGCGCACTACTTTGCCCCCCTTAACATGATTCAAAACTCACCAAATTTTTTACAGACATACAAAAACTGGGACAGCACACTTTAGTAAAAAAAAAAAAAAACCCAAAAATTAAAATTGCGCTCTAGCACCCCCTAGGAAAAAAACAAAAACAAACTGCCTGTAACTCCCACGAGGAAGGTCATAGAGACATGAAACAAAAAACCTGTATGTAGGTCTCTCTTAGACCTACAATTCATAATTTTACATCCTCGGGCAAAAATCTACAGGAAGTTGGCAATTTCCCCTTCAACACAAAAAATGACTAAAAACACTCATTTTTGCCTCTTTGAGCTGTAATTTGACCCCCTTAAAATACTTCAAAACTCACCTAACTTTTTACACACATCGGTACTGGTGCAAATTGCGATCTAAAAAAAAAACGAACCCCAAAACTAAAAATTGCGCTCTAGCGCAATTTTTGAATAAAACAGAGACAAAACTGCTCCTCAGAGGAAAACTCCGACAAAACTGCTTGCAACTTCCGGTAGGAACGTCTTAGAGACATGAAACAAAAGCCTCTACGTAGGTCTCACTTAGACCTACATTTCATAGATTGACATCCTTCAGCAAAAATCAACAGGACGTTTGCAATCCCTCCTTCAAAACTAACTTTTTGTTAAAACCAGTCACCTAACATCAAACATTATCTCCTCTGAGCGCGTTTGTCGTTTCGGCTTCAAAATACTACAGGAGAGAGATTGAACCCTTCTGATTAAAAGTTGACGGAAGCGTTTTAATAAGTGCTACGGTTTTGATTTTACGAGCCTTCAAAGAAAAGAACCACTGTGCCGCAGCACCTAGGAAAAAAACACAAACACAACTTCCTCTAACTCCCAGTACGAATATCGTAGAGACATGCAACAAAAACCTCTATGTAGGTCTGACTTAGAGCTACATTTCATACACTGACATCCTTCAGCAAAAATCAACAGGAAGTTGGCAATCACCCCTTCAAAACAAAAGTTACATAAAAATACAAATTTTTGCCTCTTTGCGCTGTAATTTGACCCCCTTAAAATACTTCAAAACTCACCAAACTTTTTACACACATCAGGACTGGCGGAAATTGCGATCTAATTAGGACTAGCACCTGCCAAAATGTGGACCCGTCCAACGCTGCTTGCAGCTTTAATTATTATCCTTTCTTTCTTTCTTTCTTTCTTCTTCCGCAGCTTTGCGCACTACTTTGCCCCCCTTAACATGCTTCAAAACTCACCAAAATTTTTTACACACATCCAAAAAGTGTGCCAGCACACTTTAGTAAAAAAACCTAACCCCAAAAATCTAAATTGCGCTCTAGCGCCCCCTAGGAAAAAAACAAACTGCCTGTAACTCCCACTAGGAAGGTCGTAGAGACATGAAACAAAAACCTGTATGTAGGTCTGCTTTAGACCTACAACTCATAATGACACATTCTCGGGCGAAAACCAACAGGAAGTTGGCAATTTCCCATTTTAGACAAAAATGTACTAAAAACACTGCTTTTTACGTCTTTGACCTCTAATTTGACCCCCTTAAAATACTTCAAAACTCACCAAACTTCTCACACACATCGGGACTGGTGGAAATTGCGATCTAAAAAAAAACCGAACCCCAAAACTCAAAATTGTGCTCTACATAATTTTTGAAAAAAACAGAGAAAAAACTGCTTTTTAGAGGAAAACTCAGACAAAACTGCTTGTCTTAGAGACATGAAACAAATACCTCTATGTAGGTCTTGCCTAGACCTACATTTCATAGATTGACATCTTTCAGCAAAAATCAACAGGAAGTTTGCTATTTCTCCTTGAACACTACATTTTTGTTACAACCGGTCACCAAACATCAAACGTTATCTCCTCTGAGCCCGTTTGTCGTTTCGGCTTCAAACTGCTACAGGAGAGAGATTGAACCCTTCTGATTAAAAGTTGACGAAAGAGTTGCGATTAGTGCTACCGTTTTGATTTTACGAGCCTTCAAAGACCCGCAGCACTGATGCTGCACCGGTGCCAAAAATGACAACAAAAATGCAATTAGACCTTCTTTGTCCTCAAAATTCTACACACAATACCCTATAACGACAATGTGAACTCAGACACAACTTCCTCTAACTCCCAGTACGAATATCGTAGAGACACGAAACAAAAACCTCTATGTAGGTCTCACTCAGGACTACCACTGGACAAAAGTATTGGGACACCTAGGACTAGCACCTGCCAAAAGGCGGACCCGTCCAACGCTGCTTGCAGCTTTAATTTCTCTTGTTATATTCTTATTTTACTGTTATATTTGTATTCTCATTGATGCTTTTTGTTTTTATTCTATTGTAATATTTTTCTATTTTGTTTTCATTTATACCCCAGTAATTTACTTTTTTAAATTCGATCTCAATTCTGTACACTGCTGCTGGAATTTTAATTTTCCTGAGGGAACTCTCCTGAAGGAATCAATAAAGTACTATCTATCTATCTATCTATCTAACCTATTACATACTGTATATACCGGACCATAGGGCGCACTGCCGATGAATGGTCTATTTTTGATCTTTGCTTCATATATAAGGCGCACCGGATTATAGGGCACATTGAAGGGGTCTGTAAACTTTTTCTACTTACAGTCCCACAGGAAGCCAGTTGCGCAGAGTTGACAGGGTTTAATATGGTTTTCTTGTAGTTTTCAATATAGGTACTTTTGTTGACTTTTCAGTCTCTCCGATCCTTCCTCCCTCCCTCTCCTGCACCCGGCCGCTCACTGTTAAAGACAACAGATGATTAGTTTAACATGCACCACCTGCGCAAACTAATCACCTGCCAGCTGTGTCACTCCAATCAGCACATGCCACGCCCCCGTGTGATGGCGCTCTGTTTTCAGCACCCTGGACAGAGGCGCTGACCTTTAGACATTACAATCCCCTTCCACAGGGTCATATATATATATATATATATATATATATATATATATATATATATATATATATATATATATATATATATATATATATATATATATATATATATATATATATATTTATTTTTTTTCTAAACGTAAAACACTTCCTTGTGGTCTACATAACATGCAATGGTGGTTCTTTGGTCAAAATGTTGCATAGATTATGTTTTACAGATCATCTTCAAGCCGCTTTCTGACAGTCGCTTCAGGATGCGCCGTTTTTTGGGCTGTCTTATTTAAAGTTTAGTTAAAGTACCAATGATTGTCACACACACACTAGGTGTGGTGACATTTTTCCTCTGGTTCACCCCCTGGGAGGTGAGGGGAGCAGTGAGCAGCAGCGGTGCCGTACCCGGGAATCATTTTTGGTGATTTAACCCCCAATTCCAACCCTTGATGCTGAGTGCCAAGCAGGGAGGTAATGGCTCCCATTTTTATAGTCTTTGGTATGACTGGGCCGGGGTTTGAACTCACAACCTACCGATCTCAGGGCGGACACTCTAACCCAGGGGTGTCCAAACTTTTCCCGCTGAGGGCCGCACACTGAAATATCAAAGTAAGCGGGTGCCATTTTGATATTTTTTATTTTAAAAACCAATACAATATATGTATAAAAAATATACATTTAGGCCTCCACTCAGGCTTGATCCCGGGGACCCCAAAGGGTTTAGGTACAAAAAATATTTAAAATGTGTCATTATTTAGTATTATTATTATTATCCAAGGTTTAAATCTCCAGTTCAACATTATATCTATCCGTCAATATGAAGTTTTTTTTTTTAAGATTTACACTGTATGCTCTTTTTGTCAAAGAAAAC
This sequence comes from Entelurus aequoreus, assembly GCF_033978785.1. NCBI lineage: Eukaryota > Metazoa > Chordata > Actinopteri > Syngnathiformes > Syngnathidae > Entelurus > Entelurus aequoreus. The sequence goes on along the minus strand of NC_084756.1, from coordinate 30,209,592 downwards.
CCTGTTTTTTAATGGAAAAAACACAAAATATGCAATATTTTCCCCCAATAACATTTTAAAGTGGAATATTTGAGATGATATAATAATTGGAGCTCATAGCATAACTCATAACAACATTGATTCATTATTATTTTTTGAGCAATGACACTTAAAAAAAATAAAAATAATAATAAGTCCCACTAATATTATTGGGGATCCAAAAGGGTCCTGCTCAGTAAAGTATTAAAAAATAAATCATACATTTTTTTTTTACTTTTAACACAATAGTCTCAAGATCAACTTCAGATCTATCCGTCAATTATAACTTTTATTGTTGTTTATGTTTTTTGTTTGTTCGTTTTAGGCCCTTGTTTAAAAAAAACAGCTTAGTTTTTTATATGGCAAACACAAAATATGCAACATTTTCCCCAAAAAATGTCTCAAAGTGGAATATTTAATGTGACGTAATTGGAGCCTTGAATAGGTCAATAATTCATAATGACATTGATTTTGATTCATTATTATTTTTTAAAGAAAGAAACAGCCTGCATGGCAGCTTTGTCTTATTAGAGTAAACATTGACACATTTTATTGTTACATTTCACCTGTTTGCTCTTTTATACCACTTTTTATATTTTACATTTTTTTTAATCGTATTTTTAGAATGTGCCACGAGGCCGTTAAAATATTACCCGTGGGCCGCAAATGGCCCCTGGGCCGCACTTTGGACACCCCTGCTCTGACCACTAGGCCACTGAGTAGGTATGTGGCTCACCTTCGGCGGCGTCTTCTCCCCGTCATCTTTGTTGTAGCGGTGTAGCGTGCAAAGACGGGAGTGGAAGAAGTGTCAAAAGATGGAGCTAACTGTTGTAATGACATTCAGACTTTACCTCAATCAATAACGGAGCAGCATCTCCTCATCCGTGGCTCACTAGTGCAGCAAAGTCGGAAATGTGTCCCGTGAAAAATCGCCCGACCGGAACTCTCTAATAACTAACGTTCCTTAGGTGAATAATGTAAACTCACTACACCGGTATGTTTTAGCACTTCCATCGCGAGTCTACTTTATTTTAGAAATGGCAACAGCGGAGGATGACTGTCCCATAAAAAGAAGATAGAGAAAAAGAAGAAACTCATCGACGACGTCATCGTCACAGACTACAGTGGCGGATGTGCGCAAATTTTCAGACTTATGCAGATCTCAAATACACATCAGCAGGTACCAGAAGGTAAGAAAAGTTGGTTTTGCATAATATTGCGAAACAAAACGCCAGATAAAATGTCTGCTAATGGGTGCCATTTTGTGGTCCTTATACACAAACCATAGAAATACTTGTATCTCTGACTACGGTAGCCGTAATGGGCCGACAATCCATCAAGCGGTGCGGCTTCAAAGTCGTACTAAAACATTTTGACAGATTTTTGAGTGCCGTGTGTAATGTTCTTTATTTTCAATGGAACATTTAAAGTTTTGATGTTGTTTACTTGAGTCATATTGCAGTCTACACTTTTCTCTTATGTGTGACTGCCATCTACTGGTCACACTTATCATTACACCATGTACCAAATAAAATAGCTTCGAGGTCGGTAAGCAGGTCGGTTAGCACAACCAAAATTATTCCGTACACTAGGCACGGCGTGGTCTCAAACCCTCAATTCTTCCGCAGCATTCCAGGACCCCCCCGCACGCGCCGAGCGCCTCATACCCACGCAATGCTGCAGCTGCAGACTATCGGCAATCTGCGCACCTGCTGATCATCAGGGCTGCAGCATAAAGACCAGTCGGCCCTTGGAACCTGTGCCGGAACGTCGTGAACTCTCAGTAGTAAGCATTACGTCTCTGGCTTCCCTCTCGTTGTCCTCGCCCTTGTTTTCTGTGTCCTTTTTGTCTCCTTAACTTATGTTCCTTGTTTCTCCTGCAGTACCCGTCTTGTCCCGTGTGCTCGAGCTCTGTGTCTCGGCCTCCTTCGATCCTCGATCCCCGCCTGGACACGGACCTTTTTCGCTTCTCTCCTGCCCTCGACCACCTGCTTGCGTACGGACTCCCTTTTTGCCTCGCCCTCTTGGACTGATGAAAGATTCATCCATCACGCACATACAACACCGTCAGGTATTATTCACATGGTTAAAATCACACATAGTCCTGCTACAAACACATAGAGTAGCATACACCTCCCACTCACTCATCAAAGGTTACAATAAACCTGGTAACCTGAGTTCTGTTGTGGTGTTGTCTCCTTTAACCCTTCATGTACATAACAAAGAGTGCCTTATAGTCCGGAAAATACAGGTAATTTCCGATTATTATTTACACAAAACTATTATTATTCTACTTGTTAATTTACTTTTAATATCTGGTTACTTGCTGTTGCAACATGGTTGTATCAACACTTCTGTTAAAATGTAATAAACACTTACACTTTTCTGCTGTTGTCTGGATACTTTGCATTAGTTTTGGGCGATACCACAAATTTGGATATTGTTCCAATACCAAGTAGCCTAGTTACAGGGCCAGTATTGGTCATACCATTTATACTTAAAATGTTTAAGATCCCTAAATTATTTAGTTTTTGGTCACAATTATAATCAGACAAAACTGTGAAAAATGTTTAGCTATTCTTCTTTCTCCAAGGATAAGAAACATAGTTTATTTGGATTACTGACTTCTAAAGGGTTTTGCACTGTGGAGGGACTTTAACCGTTAACAAGAATGCTACATGTGTATAGGACATCTTTGGAAGGTTGTCGCTGTCAAATTTGCGGGACACATCTCAAATGGGTCATCAACATGCATTATCACGATATAACCATAGTATTAAAAGCACTATCGTCGGCCAAATTTATATGAATTATATCATATAGAGCAGTGTTTTTCAACCACTGTGAAATACAGTCTGGTGTGTCGTGGGAGATTATGTCATTTCACCTAATTGGGTTAAAAATATTTTTTGCAGACCAGTAATTATAATCCGCAAATGTGCCGTTGTTGAGTGTGCTGGTTAGAGCTTGGCAGAGAAACCGTGTAATACTCTTCCATATCAGTAGGTGGCAGCAGGTAGCTAATTGCTTTGTAGATGTCGGGAACAAGTAGTGTGAGACGGGGAGGGTTTGTCGTGATCACAATATGCAGACGACAGCGGGAGGCAGTGTGCAGGTAAAAAGGTATCTAATGCTTAAACCAAAAATAAACAAAAGGCATTGAAGCTTATGCAAAACTAAACTAAAACTGAACTAGCTGCAAAGTAAACAAAAACAGAATGCTGGAGGACAGCAAAGACTTACTGTGGCGCAAAGACGGCGTCCACAAAGTACATCCGTAAATAACATGACAATCAACACCAAAATGTAGGTACGCGTGTTTCCTCATGGTTTTCTGGTAGAAAGACAAAAAACATATTGATTTATGACATTAGGGACCTCTTTGTGTAGTATCAGTAGTGCGCAACAACTTATTTTGAACTTGCCTACAGGTTTACAGGCAAACTAGTCAGCTGCAGTCAGCACAAAGAGTTGGTGAGGCTTTCATCCATTATAATAGTAAACTAGCTTAAAACAGAAAGCTAGCACATTTATACCACAGCTATGCAGTAAACGTTATTACGTTTAAAAAAAATAAAACTTACGGGAGTCCAAGGAGGTCTGACTTGTCTCTGGTTCTTCGGTTTGGCCAGTAAGAATGGTGCCCTTGTGATTTGGCATCCAGGCTTGTTGCCCAAAACTGGGTCGAGCTTGTTCCCCTTTTTGTTGTCCCGCTAGTCCTTTTTCAATTTCTTGATTTGGTTTGGTCAAAGGACTGAAAAAAGTTTGCATCTCACTCCTGATACCCTCCAAAATAGGGCGCATACTCGTCGACGTTTTAAATTGTTGTTATACTTCGGCAGAGGTCCGAATAGATAATAAGCAATGTGTCTCCACGGGAGTCCAAAATCTACTAGTGTGTTCCATTGGTATTTCAGCTATTTCTCTTGATGTAAGCCCGCCCAGCTCATTATACAGCTGCTCCAGCTCGGTTGTGGAGCCAGAGTAGACCAGAATAAACTATAAAAACCTCTAGACTTGACAATTGAAAACGAAAGCTCTGAGGTCTTACTCAGAACCGGGCTCTGGAACCACTGCATTGGGAAAAGGGCATATGAGGCCATGACCTGAAGGGAACTCCTTCGCCCTCCAAACCCCACAGACAAAGAGCAGTGATTTGATCTAGGTCAACAGTGTACAAAACAATGCTCCAGGGCCGATTTCTTGGAAGAAAATAATTTCTCTATTGTTATGTTGCTATTGCTCCATGATGATCTGTTGGGGTCTGTTGGGTCAAAGATCATTTAGGGCTGTCTTCAAATTAGGAAGAGTCTGATTTGTCTATGAACCTCACAGTCAAATTGTCTGATATTGTATATTTAGAGCACATATGTGACAATACTGACCCCTAGTGACCAGTCGGTTTACACTTCTACATATCGTCTGTTAATTTGTCTTTGAAAAAATTAGCAGAATCTAAGATATCAGATTTGGTTATGAAATCCTGTAGTGGAAGACCATCTCTATGACAGTGCTCTAGTGTTTTTTTTAGGAATCTCCTGCAATAATGTCATTGTCTTCTTAGTGGTTTTCAATGAACTCGCGGGCCAGTTGGGTGTCATAACCCGGCTGGATTTAGCCCCCGGCACACCAGTTGAATAGCCTTGTTCTTAACTGTCATGCAGGCTTGCTAACCCAGCAGGAACAAGACATTAAAACAACATTGAGAACTTGTTGAATTAGGTTGTGACGTTGAGCAATACAAATACAACATTGAAACAACATGCTTTTTGACGACGTTTAATCAATGTTGGGTTCTGATGTTGATTTGACTATTGATGTTTGGTCATTTCCCAACCAATATTCTTCAACATTGAAACAACATGCTTTTTGACGATGTTAATCAAGGTTGGGTTCTGATGTTGATTTGACCATTGATTTTTGGTCATTTCCCAACCAATATTCTACAACACAAATACAACATGCTTTTTGACGACGTTTAATCAATGTTGGGTTCTGATGTTGATTTGAGCATTGATGTTTGGTCAATTCCCAACCAATATTCTTCAACATTGAAACAACAAGCTTTTTGACGATGTTAATCAAGGTTGGGTTCTGATGTTGATTTGACCATTGAGTTTTGGTCATTTCCCAACCAATATTCTACAACACAAATACAACATTGAAACAACATCCTTTTTGACGACGTTTAGTCAATGTTTGGTTCTGATGTTGATTTGACTATTGATTTTTGGTAATTTCCCAACCAATATTCTTCAACATTGAAACATGCTTTTTGACGACGTTTAATCAATGTTGGGATCTGATGTTGATTTGACCATTGATTTTTGGTCATTTCCCAACCAATATTCTACAACACAAATACAACATTGAAACAACATGCTTTTTGAAGACGTTTCATCAATGTTGGGTTCTGATGGTGATTTGACCATTGAATTTTGGTCATTTCCCAACCAATAATCTACAACACCAATACAACATGATTTTTGACGACAGTTAATCAATGTTGGGTTCTGACGTTGATTTGACCATTGAGTTTTGGTCATTTCCCAACCAATATTCTACAACACAAATACAACATGCTTTTTGACTACGTTTAATCAATGTTGGGATCTGATGTTGATTTGACTATTACATTTTGGTAATTTCCCAACCAATATTCTACAAAACAAATTCAACATGTTTTTTGACAACGTTTAATCAATGTTGGGTTCTGATGTTGATTTGACCATTGAATTTTGGTCATTTCCCAACCAATATTCTACAACACAAATACAACATGCTTTTTGACGACGTTTAATCAATGTTGGGTTTTAATGTTGATTTGACTATTAAATTTTGGTCATTTCCCAACCACTATTCTACAACATTGAAACAACATGCTTATTGAAGACGTTTAATCAATGTTGGGTTCTGATGTTGATTTGACCATTGAATTTTGGTCATTTCCCAACCAATATTCTACAACATTGAAACTTGTTTTTTGACGACGTTTAATCAATGTTGGGTTCTGATGTTGATTTGACCATTGAATTTTGGTCATTTCCCAACCGATATTCTTCAACATTGAAACAACATGCATTTTGACAACGTTTAATCAATGTTGGGTTCTGACGTTGATTTGACCATTGAATTTTGGTCATTTCCCAACCAATATTATACAACACAAATACAACATGTTTTTTGACTACATTTAATCAATGTTGGGTTCTAATGTTGATTTGACCATTGAATTTTGGTCATTTCCCAACCAATATTATATAACACAAATACAACATGTTTTTTGACGACGTTTAATCAATGTTGGGTTCTGATGTTGATTTGACCATTGAATTTTGGTCATTTCCCAACCAATATTCTACAACACAAATACAACATGCTTTTTGACGACGTTTAATCAATGTTGGGTTTTAATGTTGATTTGACTATTAAATTTTGGTCATTTCCCAACCACTATTCTACAACATTGAAACAACATGCTTTTTGAAGACGTTTAATCAATGTTGGGTTATGATGTTGATTTGACCATTGAATTTTGGTCATTTCCCAACCAATATTCTACAACATTGAAACAACATGTTTTTTGACGACGTTTAATCAATGTTGGGTTCTGATGTTGATTTGACCATTGAATTTTGGTCATTTCCCAACCGATATTCTTCAACATTGAAACAACATGCATTTTGACAACGTTTAATCAATGTTGGGTTCTGATGTTGATTTGACCATTGAATTTTGGTCATTTCCCAACCGATATTCTTCAACATTGAAACATGCATTTTGACAACGTTTAATCAATGTTGGGTTCTGATGTTGATTTGACCATTGAATTTTGGTCATTTCCCAACCAATATTCTACAACATTGAAACAACATGTTTTTTGACGACGTTTAATCAATGTTGGGTTCTGATGTTGATTTGACCATTAAATTTTGGTCATTTCCCAACCGATATTCTTCAACATTGAAACAACATGCATTTTGACAACGTTTAATCAATGTTGGGTTCTGATGTTGATTTGACCATTGAATTTTGGTCATTTCCCAACCAATATTATACAACACAAATACAACATGTTTTTTGACTACATTTAATCAATGTTGGGTTCTAATGTTGATTTGACCATTGAATTTTGGTCATTTCCCAACCAATATTATATAACACAAATACAACATGTTTTTTGATGACGTTTAATCAATGTTGGGTTCTGATGTTGATTTGACCATTGAATTTTGGTCATTTCCCAACCAATATTCTACAACACAAATACAACATGCTTTTTGACGACGTTTGATCAATGTTGGGTTCTGATGTTGATTTGACAATTAAATTTTGGTCGTTTCCCAACCAATATTCTTCAACATTGAAACAACATGTTTTTTGACGACGTTTAATCAATGTTGGGTTCTGATGTTGATTTGACCATTGAATTTTGGTCATTTCCCAACCGATATTCTTCAACATTGAAACAACATGCATTTTGACAACGTTTAATCAATGTTGGGGTTTGATGTTGATTTGACCATTGAATTTTGGTCATTTCCCAACCAATATTATACAACACAAATACAACGTGTTTTTTGACGACGTTTAATCAATGTTGGGTTCTGATGTTGATTTGACAATTACATTTTGGTAATTTCCCAACCACTATTCTACAACATTGAAACAACATGCTTTTTGAAGACATTTAATCAATGTTGGGTTCTGATGTTGATTTGACCATTGAATTTTGGTCATTTCCCAACCAATATTCTACAACACAAATACAACATGCTTTTTGACGACGTTTAATCAATGTTGGGTTCTGATGTTGATTTGACCATTGAATTTTGGTCATTTCCCAACCAATATTCTACAACACAAATACAACATGCTTTTTCACGACGTTTAATCAATGTTGGGTTCTGATGTTGATTTGACAATTACATTTTGGTCATTTCCCAACCACTATTCTACAACATTGAAACAACATGCTTTTTGACGACGTTTAATCAATGTTGGGTTATGATGTTGATTTGGCCATTGAATGTTGGTCATTTCCCGACCAATATTCTACAACACAAGTACAACATGCTCATTGACAACGTTTATTCAATGTCAGGTTGTGACGTTGATTTGACCATTGATGTTTGGTCGTCTCCCAACCAACAACGTGGATCCAACATTGGATATCAACGTTGTCTCAATTTACATATACAACTATTTTGCAACATTGTTTAGAAGTCAGTTTTAATATAATCTACGGTGCATCAATGTATTGTGCCTGTTGGGAATTTAGACGAACACGTATGGTAAATAGATCTTACTTGTATAGCGTTTTCTTAGGAGTTGAAAAGCCTTGTACGACAATCTGAATTGTCCTGCTGCGATCGATTCAATGGCATGAGACGGTGACCAGGATGAATGATTATATTCCCCAGGGATGTTTTCTAGTACCAAAGTGTTAGCTGAAATCAGTGAAGTGGTGAAAATTGACTCCATTGTATGAATAGCTGGTACATTATCGACTCCTGAACACTGTTATTAGAACTGTGAGAAATCATCTTGACAAAAAGGTCCAGAGGAAGAGAAGATGACTGTGCAATCAATAAACAGTGATGACAAACAAGAGAATCCATCGTCCTTTTTAAAGCAACAGGGGCTAAAGTGTATACAATACATCTACTCCAGGGTACAATATAATGTATTCAGTGTGTCTATTCTCTACTGAGAATGTCACGGTGGCATAATGGAGGAGGAGGATCGTGCCGGCTGTGAGGACAAAGCTCCATCTTTGGATTGCTTCAATGCCTTCCCCGCAACAAGATTGTTGTGTTTGCCACAGGCGAGTCTGATAAACATGTATAGCGTCATGGAAGAAGGAAGGAAAGGTCAGACAGCCGGTCCGGATAACGTCTCATTTCCATTTTCTCCAAGTGCAGCTTTCTGACTGGCACATTCCACCAGTGAATATTTGTTGAGTTTGCAGATGAAAAAAAATGTGTCTGCGCCGTTCAAGGACGCATTGTTTTTTCTGCAGATGGACGCCATCTTTGCAGGACTAGATCACAACTGCTGGCCTTCACGGCTGCGCTCTTTAGCCTCAGCGCTCAGTTCCCTTCCTCTCTCACTGTCTTTGGCAACAAAAGTCTTCAACAAAGGTAAACATAGTAATAATAATGCAGCTATTTTCAAGCAGCTTTCTGGAAACGTAACTACACTTTACAAGATACAATAAAACAATGTATAGAACAGTTACAGTGAATATGCCAGGGTTTCCCATGCATTCATTTACCTGTGGCGGTCCACCACAGGCAGACCCGCAGACGTGAGCACATCACCCCTATATTAGCGTCCCTTCACTCGCTCCCTGTGCGTTACAGAATCAACTTTAAACTCATTTTATTTATTTTTAAATGTCTAAACAACCTCGCACCAACATATCTCTCCGACCTCCTTCAGCCTTACTGCCCCACCCGATCCCTAAGATCAGCCGATCAGCTGCTACTGACGGTCCCTGACACAAGGCTGAAGCATAGAGGTGACAGAGCTTTCGCCGCTGCTGCTCCCAAGCTCTGGAACGACATACCTCTGAGTGTTAGACAAGCCTCCTCTCTTCTTGTTTTTAAATCTCTCTTAAAAACATACTTTTATTCCATAGCTTTTAACACTGAGTGATATCCATCCTGCAATGGCGCCCTATAATACACCTGCTGTGAACCTGTTTTTATGTTTTATTTCTTTTATTTCTTTTATTTCTTTATTTTTTTATCGTGTTCTGTTTGTGTTGTGTTTGCTCGGTACCTGCCCATTGTACAGCACTTTGGCTACCACTGTGGTAAATTTTAAATGTGCTTTATAAATAGTGTAAAAAATAATGTAAAAATAAAGCTTTCTTTTTTCTATTTGTATTTTTATTTTTTCAGATTTTGTGATACATGAAGGTAACATTTCAACTTCCAGGTGATATATGTGCTGCCATCTCCTGCCTATCCTATTCCACAAAACACTGACTATGATATTTGTTTTAATATTAAATGTTTGAAGTTTAAGCAACAGGCTTCAATAGCTAGACAATACAATGCATATGCTATTCTATGTCAATTTTGTACTATTAAAATGTAATTTGTTCAAAAAATAATTAAACGCGATACAAATGTTTGTAATCACACTCAGTCTTCTCGGTAAGGTCTATTCAGGTGTACTGGAGAGGAGGCTACGTCGGATAGTCAAACCTTGGATTCAGCAGGAACAGTGTGGTTTTTCGTCCTGGTCGTGGAACTGTGGACCAGCTCTATACTCTCGGCAGGTTCCTTGAGGGTGCATGGGAGTTTGCCCAACCAGTCTACATGTGCTTTGTGGACTTGGAGAAGGCATTCGACCGTGTCCCTCGGGAAGTCCTGTGGGGAGTGCTCAGAGAGTATGGGGTATCGGACTGTCTGATTGTGGCGGTCTTCTCCCTGTAAGATCAGTGTCAGAGCTTGGTCCGCATTGCCGGCAGTAAGTCGTACCCGTTTCCAGTGAGGGTTGGACTCGGCCAAGGCTGCCGTTTGTCACCGATTCTGTTCATAACTTTTATGGACAGAATTTCTAGGCGCAGTCAGGGCGTTGAAGGGATCCGGTTTGGTGGCTGCAGGTATAGGTCTCTGCTTTTTGCAGATGATGTGGTCCTGTAGGCTTCATCTGGCCAGGATCTTCAGCTCTCACTGGATCAGTTCGCAGCCGAGTGTGAAGCGACTAGGATGGGAAGCAGCACCTCCAAGTCCGAGTTCATGGTTCTCGCCCGGAAAAGGGTGGAGTGCCATCTCTGGGTTGGGGAGGAGATCTTGCCCCAAGTGGAGGAGTTTAAGTACCTCTGTGTCTTGTTCACGAGTGAGGGAAGAGTGGATCGTGCGATCGACAGGCGGATCGGTGCGGCGTCTTCAGTAATGCGGACGCTGTATCGATCCGTTGTGGTGAAGAAGGAGCTGAGCCGGAAGGCAAAGCTCTCAATTTATCGGTTGATCTACGTTTCCATCCTCACCTATGGTCATGAGTTTTGGATTATGACCGAAAGGACAAGATCACGGGTACAAGCGGCCGAAATTAGTTTCCTATGTCGGGGCTTTCCCATAGAGAGGTGGTTCGAGTATCTGGTCAGGATGCCACCCGAACGCCTCCCTAGGGAGGTGTTTATGGCACGTCCGATCGGTAGGAGGCCACGGGGAAGACCCAGGACACGTTGGGAAGCCTATGTCTCCCGGCTGGCCTGGGAACGCCTGGGAAGTTTCTACAATTCCTCTCATAGCCAATCATATAAGTTATACAATGACGTTATTTTGACACCGCCTTGGTCATGCACTCTCAGCCACAAATTGATAGATTGTCGTTCTGTGGTAAACACTACGCATAGGCAAAAGTGATATTAAATGTTTATTGACCCATTTCATTCGGATGTATTTTGCATTGTTTTTCGGCTCGTAAATCTCTAATAATTGTGTCTAAAATGTTATGTGTTCATATTTTTCAGCATCTGGAACCAATTCATTGGATTTATTTCATTATTTCTGATGAGAAAAATTGTCTCTGTTCCTGTACGATTTGGTCATTGGCTGACATTTTGGAAAAAAACTAAAATATGATCCACTGTACTGAAATCTGCTTGTGTGGGAGAGGAAGTCATGCACAAATACAAAATAAATTATCCGGTTTAGTTTCAAAATAAAATACTCTGTGTTCGAAACAAATCGTTATTTTACACTGTCAAACGTCCCAGTGGGCTGGGGCCGACCTGAAGTCAACTTTTCGTTTTTTTTCTGACGTATATTCACCTGGTTGATACCAATACATGCTAATTGTGGGAGTCCGAAATCAAAGAATCATATTACAGGCATATCCTGGACGGCTATTTTGGGACCTGCTTTAAATGGCAGCTAATGCAAGGTCCAGTGGAAGCAGGGGAGTGGTTTAATGAGGTGTGTGTGTGTGTGTGTGTGTGTGTGTGTGTGTGTGTGTGTGTGTGTGTGTGTGTGTGTGTGTGTGTGTGTGTGTGTGTGTGTGTGTGTGTGTGTGTGTGTGTGTGTGTGTGTGTGTGTGTGTGTGTGTGTGTGTGTGTGTGTGTGTGTGTGTGTGTGTGTACAAATATTACAAGAGCAGTGGTGGAAAGGTTTATGATCTCACTTAGCAGTTTAACAGCAACCGTTTTGATATAATTTCTATCATAAATATCGCACTCCTAAAAATGATCGCAACACGCTCATACTCTCATCTGACCACTGATTGGTCAGCTGGCAAGAAGGCAGCGCATGAAAGCCAATCCATATCCTTGTGGGCGGTCTAAAGGGAAAGGCTTCAGTGGTTGAATTGCCTCCGTTTAATTAATAGCGTTACATTATTTTTGGATATTAAAAAGTGCAGGGGACCAAAACTGCCTTTTGAAAAAGTCTAGGGACGCCCCCTCCTGCCCCTTTCCTACCAGTACATGGACTTTATATTTTAAACAAGAATTATTGTAAGAACACCGTGAAAATAGGGTCCCCACATCTGTGGTTTCTCATTACGCCCATTGGGTCGTCGTTGTGGCTTGTGCAGCCCTTTGAGACACTTGTGATTCAGGGCTACATAAATAAACATTAATTGATTGATTGATTGATTGAAGGACCTTGAGGAAGAACAAGGAAGTGTGGCTCTGGTGGAACGACAAGGCGTGGGAGCGGGAAGGGTCCTAGCGTCCCACAGATATTCCGAGATTAAAGGCCTACTGAAATGAATTTTTTTTATTGAAACGGGCATAGCAGATCCATTCTATGTGTCATACTTGATCATTTCGTGATATTGCCATATTTTTGCTGAAAGGATTTAGTAGAGAACAACGACGATAAAGTACGCAACTTTTGGTCGCTGATAAAAAAAAAAGCCTTGCCTGTACCAGAAGTAGCGTGACGTCAAAGGTTGAAAGGCTCCTCACATTTCCCCATTGTTTACACAAGCAGCGAGAACGATTCGGACCGAGAAAGCGACGATTACCCCATTAATTTGAGCCAGGATGAAAGATTCGTGGATGAGGAACGTGAGAGTGAAGGACTAGAGTGCAGTGCAGGACGTATCTTTTTTCACTCTGACCATAACTTAGGTACAAGGGCTCATTGGATTCTACACGTTCTCCTTTTTCTATTGTGGATCACGGATTTGTATTTTAAACCACCTCGGATACTATATCCTCTTGAAAATGAGAGTCGAGAACGCGAAATGGACATTCACAGTGACTTTTATCTCCACGAAAATATACCGACGAAGCACTTTAGCTACGGAGCTAACGTGATAGCATCGGGCTTAACTGCAGATAGAAACAAAAGAAATAAACCCCTGACCGGAAGGATAGACAGAAGATCAACAATACTATTAAATCATGGACATGTAAATACACGGTTAATGCTTTCCAGCCTGGCGAAGCTTACAATGCTGTTGCTAACAACGCCATTGAAGCTAACTTAGCTACGGGACCTCACAGAGCTATGATAAAAACATTAGCGCTCCACCTACGCCAGCCAGCCCTCATCTGCTCATCAACACCCGTGCTCACCTGCGTTCCAGCGATCGACGAAGCGACGAAGGACTTCACCCGATCATCGATGCGGTCGGCGTCTAGCGTCGGATAGCGCGTCTGCTATCCAAGTCAAAGTCCTCCTGGTTGTGTTGTTGCAGCCAGCCGCTAATACACCGATCCCACCTACAGCTTTCTTCTTTGCAGTCTTCATTGTTCATTAAACAAATTGCAAAAGATTCACCAACACAGATGTCCAGAATACTGTGGAATTTTGCGATGAAAACAGAGCTGTTTGTATTGGATACAATGGTGTCCGAATACTTCCGTTTCAACCATTGACGTCACGCGCATACGTCATCATACATAGACGTGTTCAACCGGAAGTTTAGCGGGAAATTTAAAATTGCACTTTATAAGTTAACCCGGCCGTATTGGCATGTGTTGCAATGTTAAGATTTCATCATTGATATATAAACTATCAGACTGCGTGGTCGCTAGTAGTGGCTTTCAGTAGGCCTTTAAGGGAGCGAAACATCTGTAAAGAGCAGGTCCCAGCTGACGACCCTACAGACGCTCCAATGAAACTGGCGGAAATGTGACAGGCAAAACCTGTGCTCACAACTGCCTTGATATCAATCAATCAATCTATCAAAGTTTATTCATATAGCCCTTAATCACAAGTGTCTCAAAGGGCTGCACAAGCCACAACGACATCCTCGGCTCAGATTATGGCTACCTTCACACTGCAAGGTCGGACGTTCAATTCAGATTTATTTTGTCGAATCCGATCTTTTTAGCTGCCGTTCACATTACCAAAAAAAAAAAGTAAATTCTAATGTGAATGCAATCCGACCCACATGCGGACATGACCTCATGCCGTCACAAGCACTGCAGTGTTTACGGAAGCAAACATGGCTTCATCTCTCTTCGCTTTTAGTACCGGCGCATTTGTGGCAATTTTCAAGGGTTTTGTGCAAACAAAGTTAATATTTTCTGAATCCAACTATGGCACATGGAAATTTCAGAAGAAAGGGGACAAGTATTTTGGCTCTCGCGTGATATTTTGCTTCGTTGTCTGCTTGAAGAGCATGTCTGTGGGCGAGCAGTCATAAACTAGAGTGGTACAACTTTTACCTGAGTTCCTAAAACATTATTTTCACCTCTTTTGTGTTTCGTTGCAAACTATTTATTTAGCAACCGTCTATTTTGGCGAATAATTAAGATGCTTACCACCTTTTAATGACGTTAAAGGCAACCTGAGCACGACAGTGTTCATACTGAGGACGCATCGCATATATAGTCAAGGTCAAATGTTTACATACACTTGTAAAGAACATAATGTCATGGCTGTGTTGAGTTTCCAATTTCTACAACTCTTATTTTTTTGTGATAGAGTGATTGGAGCACATACTTGTTGGTCACAAGAAACATTCATAAAGTTTGGTTCTTATTATGGGTCTACTGAAAATGTGAGCAAATGTGCTGGGTCAAAAGTATACATACAGCAATGTTAATATTTGCTTACATGTCCCTTGGCAAGTTTCACTGCAATAAGGTGCTTTTGGGGCGGTATAGCTCGGTTGGTAGAGTTGCCGGATTCCAGGTTCGATCCCCACGTCCGCCATCCTAGTCACTCCCGTTGTGTCTTAACTCATTCTCTTTCTATGCCACATCAATGTGGAATGCGCTCCCAACAGGTATAAAAGAAAGGGCATCTCTATCCTCCTTCAAAACCGCAATAAAAGTTCACCTCCAGGCAGCTACAACCCTAAACTAACACCCTCCCCGGATTGCTAATAATCAAATGTAAACAATCAAATGCAGATACTTTTTCTTATGCCTTCTGATCTCTCTCTCTCTCTCTCTCTCTCTCTCTCTCTCTCTCTCTCTCTCACTCTCTCTTTCTCTCTCTCTCTCTCTCTCTCTCTCTCTCTATGTCCACTACTTGATGTCCATATCCTCCCCCCCCCTCCACACCCCTGATTGTAAATAATGTAAATAATTCAATGTGATTATCTTGTGTGATGACTGTATTATGATGATAGTATATATGATAGTATATATCTGTATCATGAATCAATTTAAGTGGACCCCGACTTAAACAAGTTGAAAAACGTATTCGGGTGTTACCATTTAGTGGTCAATTGTACGGAATATGTACTTCACTGTGCAACCTGCTAATAAAAGTCTCAATCAATCAATCAATCAATCAATCCTTGGGCAAGACACTTTACCCACCTGCTCCCAGTGCCACCCACACTGGTTTAAATGTAACTTACACTACCGTTCAAAAGTTTGGGGTCACATTGAAATGTCCTTATTTTTTAAGGAAAAGCACTGTACTTTTCAATTAAGATAACTTTAAACTAGTCTTAACTTGAAAGAAATACACTCTATATATTGCTAATGTGGTAAATGACTATTCTAGCTGCAAATGTCTGGTTTTTGGTGCAATATCTACATAGGTGTATAGAGGCCCATTTCCAGCAACTATCACTCCAGTGTTCTAATGGTACAATGTGTTTGCTCATTGGCTCAGAAGGCTAATTGATGATTAGAAAAGCCTTGTGCAATCATGTTCACACATCTGAAAACAGTTTAGCTCGTTACAGAAGCTACAAAACTGACCTTCCTTTGAGCAGATTGAGTTTCTGGAGCATCACATTTGTGGGGTCAATTAAACGCTCAAAATGGCCAGAAAAAGAGAACTTTCATCTGAAACTCGACAGTCTATTCTTGTTCTTAGAAATGAGGGCTATTCCACAAAATTGTTTGGGGGACCCCAAACTTTTGAACGGTAGTGTAGATATTGGGTTTTCGCTATGTAAAGCGCTTCGAGTCACTAGAGAAAAGCGCTATATAAATATAATTCACTTCACTTCACTTTTGGTAGCCATCCACAAGCTTCTGGTTTAATTTTTGACCACTCCTCTTGACAAAATTGGTGCAGTTCAGCTAAATGTGTTGGTTTTCTGACGTGGACTTGTTTCTTCAGCATTGTCCACACGTTTAAGTCAGGATTTTGGGAAGGCCATTCTAAAACCTTCATTCTAGCCTGATTTAGCCATTCCTTTACCACTTTTGACGTGTGTTTGGAGTCATTGTCCTGTTGGAACACCCAACTGCGCCCAAGACCCAACCTCCGGGCTGATGATTTTAGGTTGTCCTGAAGAATTTGGAGGTAATCCTCCTTTTTAATTGCCCCATTTACTCTCCGTACAGCACCAGTTCCATTGGCAGCAAAACAGGCCCAGAGCATAATACTACCACCACCATGCTTGACGTTAGGCATGGTGTTCCTGGGATTAAAGGCCTCACCTTTTCTCCTCCAAACATATTGCTGGGTATTGTGGCCAAACAGCTCAAATTTAGTTTCATCTGACCACAGAACTTTCCTCCAGAAGGTCTTATCTTTGTCCATGTGATGTCAGATGAAACAAAAATTGAGCTGTTTGGCCACAATATTATTGAAATTGTTGGAATCTCAAGACAGCCATGACATTATGTCCTTCACAAGTGTACGTAAACTTTTGACCACGACTGCATATTCGATTTGTATCCAAATACGCCTCGCCTAAACAAATGTATTTCCAGCTGTGGTCCATCTTTGTGCTACGCTGGTCCTCCATGAGTTTCCCTGATTAAAACCACCATTCACCTACTTGAGGCAAGACGTCAACTCTGTGAGCAACCACAACTCCAGTCGACTATTTAGCTTGTTAGCTCCTTTGTCATGAGCAAACACTGGTGATTAAAAGTGTTATTGCAGCTGGAACTAAGTAGACTTAGACTTTGACTTAGACAAACTTTAATGATCCACAAGGGAAGTTGTTCAACACAGTAGCTCAGTTACAATGATGGAAAGTGTAAGGATGGAAAGGACAATGCAGGTATAAATAGACTAATATAGCGATAAAAAAAATCTAACATATATGCGAATATATACACTACCGTTCAAAAGTTTGGGGTCACCCAAACAATTTAGTGGAATAGCCTTCATTTCTAAGAACAAGAATAGACTGTCGAGTTTCAGATGAAAGTTCTCTTTTTCTGGCCATTTTGAGCGTTTAATTGACCCCACAAATGTGATGCTCCAGAAACTCAATCTGCTCAAAGGAAGGTCCGTTTTGTAGCTTCTGTAACGAGCTAAACTGTTTTCAGATGTGTGAACATGATTGCACAAGGGTTTTCTAATCATCAATTAGCCTTCTGAGCCAATGAGCAAACACATTGTACCATTAGAACACTGGAGTGATAGTTGCTGGAAATGGGCCTCTATACACCTATGTAGATATTGCACCAAAAACCAGACATTTGCAGCTAGAATAGTCATTTACCACATTAGCAATGTATAGAGTGTATTTCTTTCAAGTTAAGACTAGTTTAAAGTTATCTTCATTGAAAAGTACAGTGCTTTTCCTTCAAAAATAAGGACATTTCAATGTGACCCCAAACTTTTGAACGGTAGTGTACATAATATGTGTGCAGAATAATATATATACAGATATATTATATTATGTCTATAACATATATACAATATATACCAATGACCATGTACAATATTACAGTATATGTGACAGCAGCAGCATCAAATAGAGAGTAGATCCAGCAGGAAATAGAAAATAGACATTAAATACAAAAAAAAGAGAAGTAGTTAACGTTTCAGGTGTCAGGTAATAGGCAGACATCATCTATTGCTGTATGGCGAGTGATTATACAGCTGGATGGAGTGCGGAATGAAGGAGTTCTTGAATCGCACAGTGCGGGAAGGAAGCTGAAGGAGCCTGTTGGAGTATGAGCTCCGCTGTATGTGTATGTGTTAACAGTAGGGTTGTACGGTATACCGGTATTGGTATAGTACCGCGATACTAATGGATTATATTCGTTACTATACCGCCTCGGAAAGGTACGCAACCCCCTCCTGCTCCCCTGCCGTCATCATGTCATGTCCTCGCTGGTTTACGAGCAGACGGGCATGTTCGGCAGCGCACAATCACGGAGTACTTACAAGTAGACACAGTGTGTTGACAGAAAAAGGAGAATGGACGCATTTTGGCTTAAAAACTAACGATAAAGGTGAAGTTATAACACTGAAACGCCCTCAGGAAGAGGTGCTTTAAGACATGGCTAGCTAGCTAGCGGCTAAAGTCCAGCCCCAGTCTGCAGTGTTTTAGCTACTTCTAAATCACTAATCCTCGCCTCCATGGTTACAAATAAAGTAAGTTTCTTACAAGTATCATCCCTGCAGGACGAGGAATAGCTAAACATGCTTCACTACACACCGTAGCTCACCGGCGTCAAAATGTAAACAAATGCCATTGGTGGATCTACACCTGACATCCACTGTAATGATACCAAGTACAGTAGCGTATCTAGTCAATGCTATGTTTACATCAATATTTTTTGGCATCACAACATCTT
The DNA here is from genome assembly GCF_033978785.1 of Entelurus aequoreus. Lineage (NCBI taxonomy): Eukaryota > Metazoa > Chordata > Actinopteri > Syngnathiformes > Syngnathidae > Entelurus > Entelurus aequoreus. Next base: position 30,190,646 of record NC_084756.1, on the reverse strand, counting down.
TTGTTTTTTAAAAATGTATGTTACGTTTAGGAACTCAGGAAATATGTCCCTGGACACATGAGGACTTTGAATATGACCAATGTATGATCCCGTAATTACCTGGTATCGGATTGATACCCAAATTTGTGGTATCATCCAAAACTAATGGAAAGTTTTAAAAAAAACAGAAGAATAAGTGATTATTCCATTTTAACAGAAGTGTAGATAGAACATGTTAATAGAGAAAGTAAGCAGATATTAACAGTAAATGAACAAGTACATTAATAATTAATTTCTACCACTTGTCCTTAATAATGTTGACAAAATAATAGAATGATAAATGACACAATATGTTACTGCATATGTCAGCAGCTAAATTAGGAGCCTTTGTTTTCTTACTTACTAATAAAATACAGGTTGTTTGGTATGTTCACTATTTTATTTAAGGACAAACTTGCAATAAGAAACATATGTTTAATGTACCCTAAGATTTTTTGTTAAAATAAAGCCAATAACGCCATTTTTTTGTGGTCCCCTTTATTTAGAAAAGTACCAAAAAGTATGGAAATAATTTTAGTCCCGGTACCAAAATATTTGTATCGGGACAACCCTAGTTAACAGTAATTTTTATTGCAAATGTTGATATGACCAATCGCATCCTTTACAGCCGCCACGGCATGAGACAGAGGTCCCCAACCTTTTTGTAGCTCGCGGACCGGTCAACGCTTGAAAATGTGTCCCACGGACCGGTGGGGGGTGGGTGTATTTAAAAAAAAAAAAAAAAAAAAAAAAAAAAAAAATTTTTTTTTTTTTTTACATAAATAAATACCATCATGTGTGCTTACGGACTGTATCCCTGCAGACTGTATTGATATATATTCATATATAATGTATATATTGTGTTTTTTATGTTGATTTCATTAAAAAAATAAAAAAAAAATTATTTATTTATTTTTTTTTTTTTTTAATTTCTTGTGCGGCCCGGTGGTTGGGGACCACTGGCATGAGATACATTTTATTTCCAAAGATGCACGCCACGCTTTGCTCGAGGGCTTGTCAGGGCGAGGAGCGCCTTGACGCAGTAGTAAATCCAAGCTTAAGAGACTGAAGCCTGTGATACGCAACAAATCTAGAGGCCAGAAAAATATGTTCCTCCTACGGAAAACTGCATACACATCGGCAGGTCTGCATTATGATTACAGAAGTTGTTGAATTTTAATATATATATATATATATAGGCTTTAGTGGTATCAAAATCAAACAATAAAAGTTAAAACCAATGCAAACAAATGACTATTGAGCACTGTTTTGCCTCTTCTAAACCAAATATTATGCAAAATAAAAATAAAAAAGATGGCAATTCTAATGAGGTCTTGCTCAGGAACACTACTGCTTGACATTTCTGCTCTTAAAAATAAATTCACACGTAAGAAAGCGCCAGCCTTATTGGCAAACTATGAACTCAACCGCCTGGCCTCAGTCAGTGGTCTCCACAGGCGGTTTGGTAGAAAAAGTCATTGACATGCACTTGCATGTCTGCCGAGGAGCTATTTCATTTGCAGAAGTAATCCGTGAATGCCGTTGGAAGCCGGTGAGCGAGTGAGTGACACCTTTGATCGCCGCCACTGCTGAACGCCACAAATGAGCTGATGTATGTTTGTGAAACCCAGCCTTTAGCAGCTGAAATACTCAACCTTTGATGTGGAATAAAGGAAGCATACTAGAAGTTTTTAATCACAATTTTAGATATTAATAATGTGAGGCGATTTGCAATGGCTCAAAATGTCCTTACAGCGACGGGTACCAGGTAAAATAGAAATTGGTACTGTATCGCCGGTACCAAGTAATACAGACCTTGGCATTGCCGATACCAAATGTAACAGAGTTTAGCATCGCTGATACCAAGTGATACAGAGCATGGTATATATCAGGGGTCGGCAACCAAAAATGTTGAAAGAGCCATACTGGACCAAAAATACAAAAAACGAATCTGTCTGGAGCCGCAAAAAATGAAAAGCCGTATTTAAGTCTTATAGTGAAGGCAACACTACCGTTCAAAAGTTTGGGGTCACATTGAAATGTCCTTATTTTTGAAGGAAAAGTACTGTACTTTTCAATGAAGATAACTTTAAACTAGTCTTATCTTTAAAGAAATACACTCTATACATTGCTAATGTGGTAAATGACTATTCCAGCTGCAAATGTCTGCTTTTTGGTGCAATATCTACATAGGTGTATAGAGGCCCATTTCCAGCAACTATCACTCCAGTGTTCTAATGGTACAATGTGTTTGCTCATTGGCTCAGAAGGCTAATTGATGATTAGAAAACCCTTGTGCAATCATGTTCACACATCTGAAAACAGTTTAGCTCGTTACAGGAGCTACAAAACTGGCCTTCCTTTGAGCAGATTGAGTTTCTGGAGCATCACATTTGTGGGGTCAATTAAACGCTCAAAATGGCCAGAAAAAAGAGAACTTTCATCTGAAACTCGACAGTCTATTCTTGTTCTTAGAAATGAAGGCTATTCCACAAAATTGTTTGGGTGACCCCAAACTTTTGAACGGTAGTGTAAGTCTCTATATTAGCTATAGTAGCCTACTATCAAAATGACTATGTGTCGAAGGTTGAAGCAAATATTCGTTGACAGAAATGTTGAAATGTAATATTTATTTTACACAGTTTTACAACATTAGAAACCATTAGTAAATCAGAAACTACTCATAAGATGAGATAACTCCTGGAAATTACTGGCTTTTAATGGCCAAAGGCATAGATGTGTGTGTCCAAGTTAAAGGAAACGGCAGGCTGTCTTCTATTAATAGATTTATTACAATCTTTGGCAAGCTTGGTAAGGTTTGCTGTGGTCTGGAACAACATGGCACACAATCAACTATCTGAAATGCAGCCCATATTACATGCAGATAATGTGTCATGAGACATGCAAAACTAAATTATATACAAAGAGGATACATGTTAAATGAGCTCAAATAGACCTACAAATGAGGCGTAATGACGCAATATGTACATACAGCTAGCCTAAATAGCATGCTAGCATCGATTAGCTTGCAGTCACGCACTGACCAAATCTGCACTCCAACGAGTCAATAACATCAACAAAGCGCACCTGTGTGCATTCACGCACAGCATAAAACATTTGGTGGACAAAATGAGACAAAGAAGGAGTGGAAGATTTCACATGTTTGGTGATTTAGGGCTGTATAAATAAACATTGATTGATTGATTGATTGATGTAAACAAACTGTTGCGTCACAGTCCACACTATGGTGAGTTCAAGAACCGCCGAAATTAGTAGGACAAAACAATTGTTCACCAGATACTGTCATCAGTGAAGCATAAACACAAACATATTAAACGGTGGGCTTTCTAACAATTGGGAAGGTTTGTGTCATGTTTGTCCTCAAACAAAAATCATACTAAAAAAATTTAAAAATTTGCCATCTTTTTCCATTTTCAATCCTTTTTTAAAAATGCTCCAAAATCAAACTAAAATTTTTTTTAAAAATTGCCATCTTTTTCCATTTTCAATCCTTTTTTAAAAATGCTCCAGGGAGCCACTAGGGCGCCGCTAAAGAGCTGACCCCCGGTATATACTGTATGGTCGATACAAATGAAAACACTGAGTAGACATGTTATTGCTGATACCAACACAGATACTTTGTCAATGTTTGTAAAAAACGTAATGTAGGACCAATATCAGTTGCCGAGTTGAGGTTAGTTTATAAAATGAAATATGAGCATGTTTTATGTATCTGGCCTATATTGTTCACAGCATGTGCCCTCAACTGTTATTATAGCCATTTAATATGTTTGCTAACTACACTACACTACAATAAAATGTAATATTTACAATGAGGGGCGCGTGGAAAAGTAGTTCCTGCTATGATATTTTATTAAGATGTCTCAAATGTCTTGTATCAACTTACAAGATGGAATTGGATAAGCCATGTTGGCTCATTAATTCCTTCAGAGACACTCAAATAGGTCAAAATATCAATATTGCAATATCAGCACTTGTATCTATTGGTATTAAAGTTTCAGTGTTTTGGTATGACTGATGGCAAATGTGTAAGGCTAAGACATCACACCGAGTGTTTGGATGTATCTTGTGGTTTACCCCAGAGGTCAGTTCTGAGACCAAAAACTATTCGGTCTATGCATAAACAATATCAGTAAAACCGCAAAAGACCTCATGTTATTATATTATATTATGTGCCGATGACACAACTGCATTACGCTCAGGGGAAAACCTAAAGGGAGTAATGAAAACTCTGGGAAGGCTGTCCACAAGGTTGCGGAGTGTGTTTATCGGAATTTTCCAACATTCTTCCAAAAGTGCATTGGTGAGGTCACACACTGATGTTAGTCGAGAAGGCCTGGCTCTCAGTCTCCGTTCTAATTCATCCAAAAGGTGTTTTATCGGGTCCAGGTCAGGACTCTGTGCAGGCCAGTCAAGTTCCTCCACACCAGAGTCTGTCATCCATGTGTTTATGGACCTTGCTTTGTGCACTGGTGCACTGGTGCATGTTGGAAGAGGATGGGGCCCGCTCCAAACTGTTCCCACAAGGTTGGGAGCATTGTCCAAACCCAGACCTGTCCATCAGATTGCCAGATGGGAAGGCGTGATTCATCACTCCAGAGAAGGCGTCTCCACTGGTCTAGAGTCCAGTGGCGACGTGTTTTACACCACTGCATCCGATGCTTTGCATTGGACTTGGTGATGTACGGCTTAGATGCAGCTGCACGGCCATGGGAACCCATTCGATGAAGCTCTCTGCGTACTGTACGTGGGCTAATTGGAAGGTCACATGAAGCTCTGTAGCAACTGACTGTGCAGAAAATCGGCGACTTCTTTGCACTATGCGCTTCAGCATCCGCTGACCCCTCTCTGTCAGTTTACGTGGCCTACCACCTCGTGGCTGAGTTGCTGTTGTTCCCAAACTAATCCATTTTCTTATAATAAAGCCAACAGTTGACTTTGGAATATTTAGGAGCGAGGAAATTTCCCGACTGGATTTGTTGCACAGGTGGCATCCTATGACAGTTCCACGCTGGAAATCACTGAGAGCGGCCCATTCTTTCACAAATGTTTGTAGAAACAGTCTCCATGCCTAAGTGCTTGATTGTATACACCTGCGGCCGGGCCAAGTGATTAGGACACCTGATTCTGATCATTTGGATGGGTGGCAATATAGTGTATTTTTGAGCCTGAATACAAGGCGGATAAGCTACACGTTTCAGAAGCTGAGTGATAAGCAGATCCAGCAAGTAGCCCAGTTTCTAAGACATACAAACTACCAACATAATAAAACAATCACTTACTACACAACGTCTGCTCTCACTGGGATGCTGACTGCTGGGATGTTTATATCTTTCAGCACCAGACATGTTTCCCCAATTAGATGATGAATTAATCATAAACAATTATCAATCAAACAATAAGCCTCATGCGGCTCTTTAGCGCCGCCTTAGTGGCTCCCTGGAGCATTTTCAAAAATGTATGAAAATGGAGAAAGATGGGGAAAAATAGATTTTCAGTTTTAATATATTTCCTGTAGGACGACAAACATGACACAAACCTTACTAATTGTTTATATTAAACATGCTTCACTGATGAGCAACGTTCCCTCTAAGGTGCGCGCCTGCGCAATTGCGCACTGCTCAAGCGTCCTCTGCGCACAGCAAATATATGCCGCGCACCAAATCAAACCCCATCTGAATTCTAAACAAAACAAACACATTTATTCTGTGTAATTTTGCAATACAACTCTGAGTGACAGTGACAACAAGCGGCCCTAACGGTGTTCGTCAACACCGTTCAATTGAACACCGTTCAATTATTGTAACGTCTATCGAGATGCTTCGAGGACAGGAAGTATATTGATCACTTTATTGAGCAAAACTGTTTATATTGGGCCATAACCACACCAAAAACATGAGTAAAAAACGTATATCTCGAAAAACTAGTCATTTTCCGCCGTACAAACCAGGCCAAAACCAACTTGTCATCTTTCACCAACAAGCATAGCACTAAGCCACTGGTGCGTTTATGGCCACACAAAAAGTCAGACAACTCAAACACCACATAAAGTTACACTATGACTCCTCAGTCATACATGTGCTTATTCTACTGTCATTTATTATTAATGTTAATTTCTTGATATTAATCATGGAATGCTGTTACTAGAGAAAGTTACAGGAATGCACACTTCATCCTATGCTTACATTTCATTGTGCAACATGAGGATGTGTAAGGGCAACTAAATGTGATCTCTGAGAGTGGTACAAATTATTTCCAAAGCAGGACCCCCCACCCAGACATATTGTACAATACTAATCCATAGCTTGTGAAAAACAAGATTTCTTTTATTTTCATTACAAGTGGGCCAAATCACTAATATCACAAAATAATCTCATGAAAATGACTCCTGTCATTTGAGTGTTGTTATAAAAAGATTGGTTTGAGACAGGTGTGCTGCTGGTATTGCCACCTGTGATGTTGCTCACATGTGCTCCACTGAATGCTCAGGGAGTTTTTGTGTTTGCTTAGAGGGAACATTGCTGATGAGAGTATTTGGCGAGTGCCGTTTTGTCCTACTAATTTCGGCCGACCTTGAACTCACCGTACTTTGTTTACATGTACAACTTTCTCCGACGCTACCTGAGGAATACGTGTTTTATGCCACTCCTTCTTTGTCTCATTTTGTCCACCAAACTTTTTATACTGTGTGTGAATTATAACATATAATTATAACACTTATATAAGACGTTTAAAGTCATTTTGATAGTAGGCTAATATAGTTAACTTACACGCTTACATCATGTGTTGCCTTCATTATAACACTTATATAAGGCTTTTTTTTTTTCTTGCAGCTCCATTGCTCTTTTGTATTTTCGCTCCAATATGGCTCTTTCAACATTTTGGGCTGCCGACCCCTGATGTGCATTGATGGAAAAGACAAAAAAAAAAAGGTCTTCCTTTGTGCAGTACTTTACCAAGCGAGCAGGTATGTTTCATCAGGAAAATTGCTATTGACAGGACATTCCCTTCACTTGTAAAATTGGAGCCGCCATTAAGCAGAACGCTCTCAGGCCTGTCACGGAAAAGCAGGAGGAATTGAGGCGGCGTGATGTGCTTGGTGTATAACACGCACGCACAGACACACAAAAGCCAGGCACAATCATGGCAGAGCGGCAACCAACATTGAAAGCTTCCGTGGGTTTTTCCGCACGCTGCCATTTCATGATGGGGGTGCACTTTCAGTCTCTGGTGATTGCTGCTTTCAGAAGACCACGCCTCGCTCGATGATGGATGGCAGACGGGGAGAAAAAAAACGATCTACTGTACTTATCACTTGATATGCATTGTCATTGTGTCAGCCCGTGTTACATACAGTGCGTGTGTGTACATGTGTGGCTAAAACTAGAGATGTCCGATAATGGCTTTTTTGCCGATATCCGATATTGTCCAACTCTTAATTACCGATATATACAGTCGTGGAATTAACACATTATTAGAAGAACCATGATAAACACTCTGAATTTATTTCATCCATCCATTCATTCATTCTCAAAATAGTCTTACTCATCTCATCATATGAAATATAATTTACTTCACCAATTATTATTTAGTTGTATTGTGATTACATAAGGAGTATATTGGGAATAGATTGAGAACAGGAAGCGAGCAACAGTTTTAGGTCATGTTTGCTGTGGTCTGGAACAACATGGCGCACAAACAACTATCTCAAATGCAGACAATATTACATACAGATAATGTGTCATGAGACATGCAAAACTGCATCATATTATTAGCACTCCAACAACCCGTTGTGCATTCACGCACAGCATAAAACGTTTGGTGGACAACATGAGACAAAGGAGTGGGAGATTTGACATGTGAACAGACAGTTGCGTCACAGTCCACACTATGGTGAGTTCAAGAACCGCCGAAATTAGTAGGACAAAACAAAGTTCACCAAATACTCTCATCAGTGAAGCATACACACAAATAGAGTTGTCCGATAATGGCTTTTTTGCCGATATCCGATATTGTCCAACTCTTAATTACCGATATATACAGTCGTGGAATGAACACATTATTATGCCTAATTTAGTTGTGATGCCCCGCTGGATGCATTAAACAATGTAACAAGGTTTTCCAAAATAAATCAACTCAAGTTATGGACAAAAAAAATTGCCAACATGGCACTGCCATATTTATTATTGAAGTCACAAAGTGCATTATTTTTTTTTGAACATGCCTCAAAACAGCAGCTTGGAATTTGGGGAGAGCATGAGGAGGTTGAGGTGGGCGGGGGACATGGAACAAAAAGACTTACTGGACACGGCAGGAATCGAACAGCAGGAAATATGGCGAGAAAAGTCAAAACAGAGCAATGTCGCCAGGACGACTACCTGGCAAAACAGGCTTAAATAATAGTCTCCTCATTAGAACAGGTGCGCGAGTCAAACACATGAGACAGGTGAAACTAATCAGTCGTCATGGAAACTAAAACAAACAAAGGAGCGCAAACAGGAACTACTTGGAGTCTTTAACCGAAAATAACAAAAAACATGATCCAGACCACATTAGTATGGGGAACATATTCACGAGAAACTCTTCAAACGTAAAGTGTTGACAAAGTACCAAGAAGAAGAACCATGATAAACACTCTGAATTTATTTCATCCATCCATTCGTTCATTCTCAAAATAGTCTTACTCATCTCATCATATGAAATATAACTTACTTCACCAATTATTATTTAGTTTTATTGTGATTACATATGGAGTATATTGGGAATAGATTGAGGACAGGAAGCGAGCAAAAGTTTTAGGTCATGTTTGCTGTGGTCTGGAACAACATGGCGCACAAACAACTATCTCAAATGCAGCCAATATTACATACAGATAATGTGTCATGGGACATGCAAATCTAAATCATATTATTAGCACTCCAACAACCCGTTGTGCATTCACGCACAGCATAAAACGTTTGGTGGACAACATGAGACAAAGGAGTGGGAGATTTGACATGTAAACAGACAGTTGCGTCACAGTCCACACTATGGTGAGTTCAAGAACCGCCGAAATTAGTAGGACAAAACAAAGTCCACCAAATACTCTCATCAGTGAAGCATACACACAAATAGAGTTGTCCGATAATGGCTTTTTTGCCGATATCCGATATTGTCCAACTCTTAATTACCGATTCCGATATCAACCGATACCGATATCTACAATCGTGGATTTAACACATTATTATGCCTAATTTTGTTGTGATGCCCCGCTGGATGCATTAAACAATGTAACAAGGTTTTACAAAATAAATCAATTCAAGTTATGGAAAAAAAATGCCAACATGGCACTGCCATATTTATTATTGAAGTCACAAAATGCTTTTTTTTTTTTAACATGCCTCAAAACAGCAGCTTGGAATTTGGGACATGCTCTCCCTGAGAGAGCATGAGGAGGTTGAGGTGGGCGGGGTTGGGGGGGGCAGGGTTGAGGTGAGGTAGGGGGTAGCGTAGGGTGTATATTGTAGCATCCCGGAAGAGCTAGTGCTGCAAGGGGTTCTGGGTATTTGTTCTGTTGTGTTTATGTTGTGTTACGGTGCGGATGTTCTCCCGAAATGTGTTTGTCATTCTTGTTTGGTGTGGGTTCACAGTGTGGCGTTTATTTGTAACAGCGTTAAAGTTGTTTATACGTTTACCCTCAGTGTGACCTGTATGGCTGTTGACCAAGTATGCCTCGCATTCACTTGTGTGTGTGAAAAGCCGTAGATATTATGTGACTGGGCCGGCACGCAAAGGCAGTGCCTTTAAGGTTTATTGGCGCTCTGTACTTCTCCCTATGTCCGTGTACACAGCGGCGTTTTAAAAAGTCATACATTTTACTTTTTGAAACCGATACAGATAATTTTTAAACCGATACCGATAATTTACGATATTACATTTTAAAGCATTTATCGGCCGATAATATCGGCAGTCCGATATTGTCGGACATCCCTAGTTAAAACGAATACGGTTGACTAGGGTTACCTTATTTTTCGGACTATAAGTCGCAGTTTTTTTCATAGTTTGGCCGGGGGTGCGACTTACACTCAGGAGCGACTTATGTGTGAAATTATTAACACATTACCGTAAAATATCAAATAATATTATTTAGCTCATTCACGTAAGAGACTAGACGTATAAGATTTCATGGGATTTAGCGATTAGGAGTGACAGACGTATAGCATGTTCTATATGTTATAGTTATTTGAATGACTCTTACCATAATATGTTACGTTAACATACCAGGCACGTTCTCAGTTGGTTATTTATGCCTCATATAACGTACACTTATTCAGCCTGTTGTTCACTATTCTTTATTTATTTTAAATTGCCTTTCAAATGTCTATTCTTGGTGTTGGCTTTTATCAAATACATTTCCCCAAAAAATGTGACTTATATATGTTTTTTTCCTTCTTTATTATGCATTTTCGGCCGGTGCGACTTATACTCCGAAAAATACGGTAGTATAGTACAGCAATACTAATTAATCATTTTTGGTACCATACCGCCTCTGAAAAGTACCGGTAAACAAACGCCATTGGTGGATCTACACCTGACATCCACTGTAATGATACAAAGTACAGGAGCGTATCTAGTCCATGCTACTATGATTACGTTGATATTTTTTTGGCATCACAATTTTTTCTTTCCTTTTTTTAAAATGTATATTATGTTTATAAACTCAGGAAATATGTCCCTGGACACATGAGGACTTTGAATATGACCAATGTATGATCCTGTAACTGCTTGGTATCGGATTGATGCCCACATTTCTGGTATCATCCAAAACTAATGTAAAGTATCAAACAACAGAAGAATAAGTGATTATTACATTTTAACAGAAGTGTAGATAGAACATGTTAAACGAGAAAGCGAGCAGATATTAACAGTAAATGAACAAGTACATTAATAATTCATTTTCTACCACTTGTCCTTAATAATTTTGATAAGATAATAGAATGATAAATGACAATATGTCAGCAACTAAATTAGGAGCCTTTGTTTGCTTACTTACTAATAAAAGACAAGTTGTCTTGTATGTTCACTATTTTATTTAAGGACAAACTTGCAATAAGAAACATATGTTTAATGTACCCTAAGATTTTTTTGTTAAAATAAAGCCAATAATGCAATTTTTTGTGGTCCCCTTTATTTAGAAAAAAACCGAAAAGTATCAAAATAATTTTGGTACCGGTACCAAAATATTGGTATCGGGACAACACTACGGTCGATGCAAGTGGTGAATTAATAACAAGCTAAAGTTGTTTCATACTTTAGATCGACTGTGTTGAACCAAATGTAAGACAAGCCTTAATAAAAGACGCAATTAATATTATTCAAAATATTCACTGTAGCTGATCAACAGTTTTTGGATCCTAAAAATCACTTGTGTGTGTTGGTGATAAGAAGAAAAGCTCTGGTCATTTGGCCCCACCTGCTGTTTTGCATGTATTTTTCAGACATTTTTGTGTTATATTTGGGTCAAAACGGTAGCAGTAAACAAATGTTTGCGAACAATAAACGTGCTAACTGTGAAGCTAACAACAACAAGTCGGTGATGTGCGTGCCAAACGGCATTTGTAGGGCGCAACAAACAATACACCCTACAATTTGTAAATGTCCTTGGCATTGGATCCGCATTAGCAATAAAGCACTGAAGTAAGAAGTGATGTAGGGTCGCTATGGCAACAACAGAAAAAAAACATCTTCCTGTTGCTGTGAGGACAACGTTTGCTCAGAAGTTATGTGACATGCTCATCCGCAGACACACTTTACTTTGGTAACTTGTCAGCACCCGACTATCTCATGAACATTTTATAAATTCAACGGATTCGGAATCCACAATTATCAGTCGCTCTCCTTGAAGGAATAAGAACCCTGCTGACATCAAAGGAATATTTTACATAAGATAGTCACGGAAGCAGAGGTGGAAGGTCAACTCCTGGTCCTTGCCACAATAGTCTGCTTTCAGTTTGTCGAGCGTTTATTTAAGGTTATTGCTTAAATCAACAACTACAGCAGAGACATGCAGTAGACCAGGGCTATTCAACTACGTAATGAAGAGGGCCGCAGTTTCAAGAGCCCAAGAAGGTCTCATCAAAATGTGGATGTTTTTTTTTTTACAAAGTAAATTTCCTTTGAGACCGCGTTGACTTATTTACAAAGTAAACACATCAGCTTTCACACTGCACTGTCAATAAATGCATTATTCTGCCCGAGCTACTCGTTTCCAGCGTGTGCAGCTAGACAGATAGTTAACAGCATGGGTTTTGTTGATGATTGATGTTCCGTCTTCTGAATTACCGCATTTTTCGGACCGTAAGTCGCTCCGGAGTATAAGTCACACCGGCCGAAAATGCATAATAAAGGAGGAAAAAAAACGTATATAAGTCGCACTGGAGTATAAGTCGCACTTTTTGGGGGAAATGTATTTGATAAAAGCCAACACCAAGAATAGACATTGGAAAGGCAATTTAAAATAAATAAAGAATAGTGAACAACAGGCTGAATAAGTGTACGTTATATGAGGCATAAATAACCAACTGAGAAGGTGCCTGGTATGTTAACGTAACATATTATGGTAAGAGTCATTCAAATAACTATAACATATAGAACATGCTATACGTTTACCAAACAATCTGTCACTCCCAATCGCTAACTCCCATGAAATCTTATACATCTAGTCCGGGGGTCGGCAACCCGCGGCTCTAGAGCCGCATGCGGCTCTTTAGCTTCGCCCTAGTGGCTCTCTGGAGATTTTTCAAAAATGTATGAAGAATGGAAAAAGATGAGGGGAAAAAAATGTATTTTTTTGTTTTAATATGGTTTGTGTAGGAGGACAAACATGACACAAACCTCCCTAATTGTTATAAATCACACTGTTTATACTAAATATGCTTCACTCATTCGAGTATTTGGGGAGCGCCGTTTTGTCCTACTTATTTTGGCGGTCCTTGAACTCACCGTATAGTTTGTTTACATGTATAAATTTCTCCGACTTCCTAGGACGTGTTTTATGCCACTTTTTCTGTCTCATTTTGTCCACCACACTTTTAACGTTGTGCATGAGTGCACAAAGGTGAGTTTTGTTGATGTTATTGACTTGTGTGGAGTGCTAGTCAGACATATTTAGTCACTGCATGACTGCAAGCTAATCGATGCTAACATGCTATTTAGGCTAGCGATATGTACATATTGCATCATTATGCCTCATTTGTAGCTATATTTGAGCTCATTTAGTTTCCTTTAAGTCCTCTTAATTAAATGTATATGTCATGACACATGTAATATGGCTTTTAATTTTTTGCAGCTCCAGACAGATTTTTTTTTGTATTTTTGGTCCAATATGGCTCTTTCAACATTTTGGGTTGCCGACCCCTGGTCTAGTCTCTTACGTGAATGAGCGAAATAATATTATTTGATATTTTACGCTAATGCGTTAATAATTTCACACATAAGTCGCTCCTGAGTATAAGTCGCACCCCCGGCCAAACTATGAAAAAAAATTGCGACTTATAGTCCGAAAAATACGGTATTTTTCTTTCTCAGTTGTAATTCTTTATATGTTTTCCTTTTGTTTAGGTTTGTAAGACTGTAAATATAAACATTACAAAAGTACAACGTCCCTTGTATATTTTATATAAATAATGTTCATTGTGTGCGTTACATCAATAAAATAAAAGTTTAGCGTTAATACGCGCAGTGAACATTGCACACATGTGGTTAACACATTTAAAACTAAGGTGTAGCTTTATCCCCCTTTGTGGTTCAAATTTAGAGCTGCATGTATTTAACCAGTTTTGATCGCCAGAGTTAAACAGTCAAAAACAACACGACCATGAATACAAAATACATCACAAAGTCAGCAATTTCAATGCATTTATACTTTGTTGTCTACTCGCTGTTAAAAGTCAGATTTTTGCGATTTATTTGGATTTTTTTTCAGGGTCGTCTTCTTCGACTCAAACATTGCTGCTTCATTGTGGCACATACGCTTTGCTGTTGCCCCCTGCGGGGTGGCGGGAGTACTGCATACATGAGCAACCATGTTTTGAATGGTTTTATCAAGCCTATTTGGGTAATGTCCGGCGGGCCAAATTAAAAGAAGTGTACATTTATATAGTATATTGCAAAGTTATGGACGTTAGCCATCTCTGAGGTTCTTGAGATCAGGCCTACACGGTAATTGGTGGAAGTGTCATGATCTCGCATTACAGTTCAGACTTGATTAATAGTTTCCATAGTTTGTGTATTTATTTCCTGTTTAGCGCTCTTATTTTTGTTTTCTACTTCCATGTTTTCCCCCAGCACTTCTATTGTCCGAGTGTTGGCTCCCTCACCTGTGCCTGGCATCCAATCAGGATGCTTACCATGCATTGCTCATTTTCTGTTGTGTATATATGTATGTATATATGTGTATATATGTACATATATGTGTATATATGTCTGCATATGTATGTAAACATATGTATATGTGTATGTATATATGTGTATATATGTACATATATGTGTATATGTGTATATATGTCTGCATATGTATGTAAACATATGCATATGTGTATGTATATATGTGTATATATGTACATATATGTGTATATGTGTATATATGTCTGCATATGTATGTAAACATATGTATATGTGTATGTATATATGTGTATATATGTACATATATGTGTATATGTGTATGTATATATGTGTATATATGTACATATATGTGTATATATGTCTGCATATATATGTAAACATATGTATATGTGTATGTATATATGTACATATATGTGTATATGTGTATATGTGTATATATGTCTGCATATGTATGTAAACATATGTATATGTGTATGTATATATGTGTATATATGTACATATATGTGTATATGTGTATATATGTCTGCATATGTATGTAAACATATTTATATGTGTATGTATATATGTACATATATGTGTATATGTGTATATATGTCTGCATATGTATGTAAACATATGTATATGTGTATGTATATATGTACATATATGTGTATATGTGTATATGTGTATATATGTCTGCATATGTATGTAAACATATGTATATGTGTATGTATATATGTGTATATATGTACATATATGTGTATATATGTCTGCATATGTATGTAAACATATGTATATGTGTATGTATATATGTGTATATATGTACATATATGTGTATATGTGTATATATGTCTGCATATGTATGTAAACATATGTATATGTGTATGTATATATGTGTATAGATGTACATATATGTGTATATATGTCTGCATATGTATGTAAACATATGTATATTTGTATATACTGTATGTATGTATATATACATATATGTATGTGTACATACACATATATGTATGTATATATATATACATTTATAGGTATGTATATACATATATGTATGTATATATGTATGTTTATAAGTATATATTTTATATAGTTCAAATCCCTTATAAACGCAAACGTTTTCACTGTAGCACTCTTGTATCAGCGCTTGCTATTAGTTGTTTAATCTTTTATGGTTATTTGAGCATCTTGTTTTATTGCTCCTTTTTTTCCCCCTTTGAATCTCCTTTTTATTGAGTGCCATACTTCTTCATTCATTTTATTTATCGTTTCGCACTCTTATTGGCGTCCTAATTGTTGCATTAACACTCGGGAAGCACTTTAGATTGTTGGTAACGCTGTTGTTTTACAAGTGCTCTATAAATAACTTTGGATTGGTTGAATCATTGAGACAAAAAAAATGCATTACAATCAAACGATGGAAAAACTTAAAGAACGTTGTCCGAAAAACAATATTATAATAGAGAAATAATAACAATATAAAATAATTTAAATAAATGTGTCATTTTATTTATCCCTGCTGATATAATTTGTAGATAATATATGACCCTCTTTTAATGGGGTGGTCCAAATACTGGAAATATCTATAAAAAAAAAAAAAAAAGGCTCCACTTGACTTTTGCACCGTTTGTTATGTTTAAACGTTGTTCAAATGTTCTTACATCACCTATGTCTGCACGCTCCCTCCCGGCTTCTTTTTACCGAGATCAAAGATCCCACTCCGGCATCCACAGTCATCCCACTGAACGAGCAGCGCCCACAGCTCACTCGCAGCGTGGAGAGCTCTTCTATCGTCAGGCCTTTCTCCGCCTATTATCTGAGGAAAGGGGAAAGAAAAAGACACACATAAATTAAATGATAAAAATACCAAAAGACAAACAGCAAAGAAAATAGATCAAATGTATGTCAAGCGCGTTGTTAATTCATGTAAACTTTACATGACCTTCCAATATTACAAAAGAAAATGTATAAAATATATATTAAAAAGAAAACCAGTTGAATAATAATAAGGCAGCATGGTGGTGCATGCGGTCGGAACATCTGCCTCGCAAGCAGGCGGTTCTGGGTTTGAATCTCTTTGCTTCCTCTAATAGGTCCCCATATCACGCACACATTTTTAATGATGTTCTAACAGTAGTATGTGTCTCTAGGACGTGTTAAGGAGCAACAAATCTAGAAAAAAAACCCCCAACTAAAAATCTGTTTTGTAGTGTCTCTGACCGGCCTCTAACGAGGTATGCACGCATCACAGACCATCACAGCTTTTGAAATAGAATGGCGCTTGGAGACGCGCTGTGGAGGAACACCGCTCATTAGCAGTCAAGCCACAGACACACAAACCAGCAATTAATGATGATTTGGAACAATTCTGTAAAAAAAAAAAAAGAAAGATATAATATAAAAAAGAATAAACATATGAAAATAAATAAATATATCCATCCATCGTCTTCCGCTTAACCGAAGTCGGATCGCAGGGGACATCAGCCTAAGTCAGTGGTTCTGAACCAGGGGTTCGGTGAGTCGGGCTCAGGCGGAGGTCAAGACACACCCGACTCATCGTGTAAATAAAAACTTCTCCCCATTGGCGTATTACGGATACGGCAACTGCAGAAGTCATTTGCAGGTGTGTAATTTGTTGTGAGTTTATGCACTGTGTTGGTTTTGTTCTTTGAACAAGGTGATGTTCATGCACGGTTCATTTTGTGCACCAGTAAAAAAACATGGTAACACTTTAGTATGGGGAACATATTCACCATTAATTAGTTGCTTATTAACATGCAAATTAGTAACATATTGGCTCTTAACTAGTCATTATTAAGTAGTTATTAATGCCTTATTCGACATGGCCTCATTATAACCCTAACCCTGGCCCTACTAACCCTCTAACCCTAACCAAATAACTCTAAATTAAGTCTTTGTTACTTAGAATATGTTCCCCTAGTGTCCAAAAAACTCTAAATTAAGTCTTTGTTACTTAGAATATGTTCCCCTAGTGTCCAAAACACTCTAAATTAAGTCTTTGTTACTTAGAATATGTTCCCCTAGTGTCCAATTAACCCTAAATTAAGTCTTTATTACTTAGAATATGTTCCTCTAGTGTCCAACTAACTCTAAATTAAGTCTTTGTTACTTAGAATATGTTACCTAGTGTCCAAATAACTCTAAATTAAGTCTTTGTTACTTAGAATATGTTCCCCTAGTGTCCAATTAACTCTAAATTAAGTCTTTATTACTTAGAATATGTTCCCCTAGTGTCCAATTAACTCTAAATTAAGTCTTTGTTACTTAGAATATGTTCCCCTAGTGTCCAAATAACTCTAAATTAAGTCTTTGTTACTTAGAATATGTTCCCCTAGTGTCCAATTAACTCTAAATTAAGTCTTTGATACTTAGAATATGTTCCCCTAGTGTCCAATTAACTCTAAATTAAGTCTTTATTACTTAGAATATGTTCCCCTAGTGTCCAAAACACTCTAAATTAAGTCTTTGTTACTTAGAATATGTTCCCCTAGTGTCCAAAACACTCTAAATTAAGTCTTTGTTACTTAGAATATGTTCCCCTAGTGTCCAATGAACTCTAAATTAAGTCTTTGTTACTTAGAATATGTTCCCCTAGTGTCCAATGAACTCTAAATTAAGTCTTTGTTACTTAGAATATGTTCCCCTAGTGTCCAATTAACTCTAAATTAAGTCTTTGATACTTAGAATATGTTCCCCTAGTGTCCAATTAACTCTAAATTAAGTCTTTATTACTTAGAATATGTTCCCCTAGTGTCCAAAACACTCTAAATTAAGTCTTTGTTACTTAGAATATGTTCCCCTAGTGTCCAAAACACTCTAAATTAAGTCTTTGTTACTTAGAATATGTTCCCCTAGTGTCCAATGAACTCTAAATTAAGTCTTTATTACTTAGAATATGTTCCCCTAGTGTCCAATGAACTCTAAATTAAGTCTTTATTACTTAGAATATGTTCCCCTAGTGTCCAATTAACTCTAAATTAAGTCTTTGATACTTAGAATATGTTCCCCTAGTGTCCAATTAACTCTAAATTAAGTCTTTATTACTTAGAATATGTTCCCCTAGTGTCCAATTAACTCTAAATTAAGTCTTTGTTACTTAGAATATGTTCCCCTAGTGTCCAAAACACTCTAAATTAAGTCTTTGTTACTTAGAATATGTTCCCCTAGTGTCCAAAACACTCTAAATTAAGTCTTTGTTACTTAGAATATGTTCCCCTAGTGTCCAATGAACTCTAAATTAAGTCTTTGTTACTTAGAATATGTTCCCCTAGTGTCCAATGAACTCTAAATTAAGTCTTTGTTACTTAGAATATGTTCCCCTAGTGTCCAATTAACTCTAAATTAAGTCTTTGTTACTTAGAATATGTTCCCCTAGTGTCCAATGAACTCTAAATTAAGTCTTTGTTACTTAGAATATGTTCCCCTAGTGTCCAATGAACTCTAAATTAAGTCTTTGTTACTTAGAATATGTTCCCCTAGTGTCCAATTAACTCTAAATTAAGTCTTTGATACTTAGAATATGTTCCCCTAGTGTCCAATTAACTCTAAATTAAGTCTTTGATACTTAGAATATGTTCCCCTAGTGTCCAAAACACTCTAAATTAAGTCTTTGTTACTTAGAATATGTTCCCCTAGTGTCCAAAACACTCTAAATTAAGTCTTTGTTACTTAGAATATGTTCCCCTAGTGTCCAATGAACTCTAAATTAAGTCTTTATTACTTAGAATATGTTCCCCTAGTGTCCAATGAACTCTAAATTAAGTCTTTATTACTTAGAATATGTTCCCCTAGTGTCCAATTAACTCTAAATTAAGTCTTTGATACTTAGAATATGTTCCCCTAGTGTCCAATTAACTCTAAATTAAGTCTTTATTACTTAGAATATGTTCCCCTAGTGTCCAATTAACTCTAAATTAAGTCTTTGTTACTTAGAATATGTTCCCCTAGTGTCCAAAACACTCTAAATTAAGTCTTTGTTACTTAGAATATGTTCCCCTAGTGTCCAAAACACTCTAAATTAAGTCTTTGTTACTTAGAATATGTTCCCCTAGTGTCCAATGAACTCTAAATTAAGTCTTTATTACTTAGAATATGTTCCCCTAGTGTCCAATGAACTCTAAATTAAATCTTTATTACTTAGAATATGTTCCCCTAGTGTCCAATTAACTCTAAATTAAGTCTTTGATACTTAGAATATGTTCCCCTAGTGTCCAAAACACTCTAAATTGAGTCTTTGTTACTTAGAATATGTTCGCCTCGTGTCTAAAACACTCTAAATTAAGTCTTTGTTACTTAGAATATGTTCCCCTAGTGTCCAAAACACTCTAAATTGAGTCTTTGTTACTTAGAATATGTTCCCCTAGTGTCCAAATAACTCTAAATGAAGTCTTTGTTACTTAGAATATGTTCCCCTAGTGTCCAAAACCCTCTAAATTAAGTATTTACTTAGAATATGTTCCCCTAGCGTCCAATTAACTCTAAATTAACTCTTTGTTACTTAGAATATGTTCCCCTAGTGTCCAAAACACTCTAATTTAAGTCTTTGTTACTTAGAATATGTTCCCCTAGTGTCCAAAACACTCTAAATTAAGTCTTTGTTACTTAAAATATGTTCCCATATTGTCCAAAACACTCTAAATTCAGACTTTGTTACTTAGAATATGTTCCCCTAGTGTCCAAAACACTCTAAATTAAGTCTTTGTTACTTAAAATATGTTCCCCTATTGTCCAAAACACTCTAAATTCAGTCTTTATTACTTAGAATATGTTCCCCTCGTGTCCAATTAACTCTAAATTAAGTCTTTATTACTTAGAATATGTTCCCCTAGTGTCCAAAACACTCTAAATTAAGTCTTTGTTACTTAGAATATGTTCCCCTAGTGTCCAATGAACTCTAAATTAAGTCTTTATTACTTAGAATATGTTCCCCTAGTGTCCAATGAACTCTAAATTAAGTCTTTATTACTTAGAATATGTTCCCCTAGTGTCCAATTAACTCTAAATTAAGTCTTTGATACTTAGAATATGTTCCCCTAGTGTCCAATTAACTCTAAATTAAGTCTTTATTACTTAGAATATGTTCCCCTAGTGTCCAATTAACTCTAAATTAAGTCTTTGTTACTTAGAATATGTTCCCCTAGTGTCCAAAACACTCTAAATTGAGTCTTTGTTACTTAGAATATGTTCCCCTAGTGTCCAAAACACTCTAAATTAAGTCTTTGTTACTTAAAATATGTTCCCATATTGTCCAAAACACTCTAAATTCAGACTTTGTTACTTAGAATATGTTCCCCTAGTGTCCAAAACACTCTAAATTAAGTCTTTGTTACTTAAAATATGTTCCCCTATTGTCCAAAACACTCTAAATTCAGTCTTTATTACTTAGAATATGTTCCCCTCGTGTCCAATTAACTCTAAATTAAGTCTTTATTACTTAGAATATGTTCCCCTAGTGTCCAAAACACTCTAAATTAAGTCTTTGTTACTTAGAATATGTTCCCCTAGTGTCCAATGAACTCTAAATTAAGTCTTTATTACTTAGAATATGTTCCCCTAGTGTCCAATGAACTCTAAATTAAGTCTTTATTACTTAGAATATGTTCCCCTAGTGTCCAATTAACTCTAAATTAAGTCTTTGATACTTAGAATATGTTCCCCTAGTGTCCAATTAACTCTAAATTAAGTCTTTATTACTTAGAATATGTTCCCCTAGTGTCCAATTAACTCTAAATTAAGTCTTTGTTACTTAGAATATGTTCCCCTAGTGTCCAAAACACTCTAAATTGAGTCTTTGTTACTTAGAATATGTTCGCCTCGTGTCTAAAACACTCTAAATTAAGTCTTTGTTACTTAGAATATGTTCCCCTAGTGTCCAAATAACTCTAAATGAAGTCTTTGTTACTTAGAATATGTTCCCCTAGTGTCCAAAACCCTCTAAATTAAGTATTTACTTAGAATATGTTCCCCTAGCGTCCAATTAACTCTAAATTAACTCTTTGTTACTTAGAATATGTTCCCCTAGTGTCCAAAACACTCTAAATTAAGTCTTTGTTACTTAGAATATGTTCCCCTAGTGTCCAAAACACTCTAAATTAAGTCTTTGTTACTTAAAATATGTTCCCATATTGTCCAAAACACTCTAAATTCAGACTTTGTTACTTAGAATATGTTCCCCTAGTGTCCAAAACACTCTAAATTCAGACTTTGTTACTTAGAATATGTTCCCCTAGTGTCCAAAACACTCTAAATTAAGTCTTTGTTACTTAAAATATGTTCCCCTATTGTCCAAAACACTCTAAATTCAGTCTTTATTACTTAGAATATGTTCCCCTCGTGTCCAATTAACTCTAAATTAAGTCTTTATTACTTAGAATATGTTCCCCTAGTGTCCAAAACCCTCTAAATTAAGTCTTTGTTACTAAGCATATGTTCCCCTCGTGTCCAATTAACTCTAAATTAAGTCTTTGTTACTTAGAATATGTTCCCCTAGTGTCCAATTAACTCTAAATTAAGTCTTTGTTACTTAGAATATGTTCCCCTAGTGTCCAATTAACTCTAAATTAAGTCTTTGATACTTAGGATATGTTCCCCTAGTGTCCAAAACACTCTAAATTAAGTCTTTGTTACTTAGAATATGTTCCCCTAGTGTCCAATTAACTCTAAATTAAGTCTTTATTACTTAGGCGGTATAGCTCGGTTGGTAGAGCGGCCGTGCCAGCAACTTGAGGGTTGCAGGTTCGATCCCCGCTCCCGCCATCCTAGTCACTGCCGTTGTGTCCTTGGGCAAGACACTTTACCCACCTGCTCCCAGTGACACCCACACTGGTTTAAATGTAACTTAGATATTGGGTTTCACTATGTAAAGCGCTTTGAGTCGCTTGAGAAAAAGCGCTATATAAATATAATTCACTTCACAATTCACTTCACTAGAATATGTTCCCCTAGTGTCCAAAACCCTCTAAATTAAGTATTTGTTACTTAGAATATGTTCCCCATACTAAAGTGTTACCAAAAACATATAACTTTGTCTTGAATTTGAAAAAAAACAACATTTTATTTTTTACTAAAGAAGGGTTGGGTGAATGCGCATATGAAACTGGTGGGGTTCGGTACCTCCAACAAGGTTAAGAACCACTGGCCTAAGTAGAGAAGCCCAGACTTACCTCTCACAATTTTGTCCTTCCGGTCATTAACCCAAAGCTCGTGACCATAGGTGAGGATAGAGACGTAGATCCACTGGTAAATTGAGAACTTTGCCTTCCAGCTCAGCTCCTCAGCTCCGGTGGAGAGGCTTTATAAGCAAAGGGTGTCAAACTCATTTTAGCTCAGGGGCCACATAGAGAAATATCTATTCCCGAGTAGGCCGAACTAGTAGAATCATGATAACTGGGGCGGCATAGCTCGGTTGGTAGAGTGGCCGTGCCAGCAACTTGAGGGTTCCAGGTTCGATCCCCGCTTCCGCCACCCTAGTCACTGCCGTTGTGTCCTTGGGCAAGTCACTTTACCCACCCGCTCCCAGTGCCACCCACACTGGTTTAAATGTAACTTAGATATGAGGTTTCACTATGTAAAGCGCTTTGAGTCACTAGAGAAAAAGCGCTATATAAATATAATTCATTTCACTTCACTAACTAAAAAATAAAGACAACTTCAGATTGTTTTTTTGGATAAAAATGGATGAAGAACATTCTGAAAATGTCAAAATCATGTTTTTTTTCCCACGCTTACATGTTGCGGTTAATAGTGTTCTATCTTTATTTGTCGTTATTTATATATTCTGAATAAATGATGTAATAATTTTAAAGTTAAAGTACCCGTGATTGTCACACACACACTAGGTGAGGCGAAATTATTCTCTGCATTTGACCCATCACCCTTGATCACCCCCTGGGAGGTGAGGGGAGTAGTGAGCAGCAGCGGTGGCCGCGCCCGGGAATCATTTTTGGTGATTTAACCCCCAATTCCAACCCTTGATGCTGAGTGTCAAGCAGGGAGGTAATGGGTCCCATTTTTATAGTCTTTGATATGACTCGGCCGGGGTTTGAAATAGAGATGTCCGATGTTATCGGCCGATAAATGCTTTAAAATGTAATTTCGGAAATTATCCGTATCGGTTTCAAAAAGTAAAATGTATTACTTTTTAAAATGCCGCCGTGTACACGGACGTCGGGAGAAGTACAGAGCTCCAATAAACCTTACAGGCACTGCCTTTACACACACAAGTGAATGCAAGTCATACTTGGTCAACAGCCATACAGGTCACACTGAGGGTGTCCGTATAAACAACTTTAACACTGTTACAAATATGCGCCACACAGTGAACCCACACCAAACAAGAATGACAAACACATTTCGGGAGAACATCGGCACCGTAACACAACATAAACACAACAGAACAAATACCCAGAACCCCTTGCAGCACTAACTCTTCCGGGACGCTACAATATACACCCCCCGCTACGACCAACCCCCCCCCCCCAAACTATAGTATTTCACATAGTTGTAATGGGTATTAGGATTAGGCATCACAACAAAATTAGGCATAATATATATCGGTATCGGTTGATATCGGAATCGGTAATTAAGAGTTGGACAATATCGGTTCGCATTTATACCGTTCATTGCTACATTGCCAGTTAGTGAGTTAGTGAGTCTGCAACGGGACGTGACGTAACGCACAACCCAGGTAACATGGCACCGTTGGATTCTACGGGAGCCAAAAAAGTTCTGGATTTAATGCACATCCCTATACACCACCGATCACTAACTGGCGGACTGGGTCAGGCCCGAATGTTTGACACCCCTGCTTTAAAGGCCTACTGAAACCCACTACTACCGACCATGCAGTCTGATAGTTTATATATCAATGATGAAATCTTAATGAACAAAGGAGACAGCAAAGAAGAAAGCTGTAGGTGGGAAGCGGTGTATTAGCGGCCGGCTGCAGCAACACAAACACGTAGCCGGTGTTTCATTGTTGACATTCCCGAAAGATGACAGTCACGCTTTACCATTGGCTTGTGGAGAACTGGGACAACAGAGACTCTTACCAGGAGGACTTTGAGCTGGATGCGCAGACGCGGTACCGTGAGTACGCAGCTGCGGCTTCCAAACATTTGATCGCTTGCCCGTACGTGTGTGCCGCTATGTGCATGTCACGTACGTAACTTTGGGGAAATATATGTGCTGTGGGATTGAGTGTGTTGTGCGGGTGTTTGAGTTGTATTGGCGGGTTATATGGACGGGAGGGGGGAGGTGTTTGTTATGCGGGATTCATTTGTGGCATGCTACTATATATTTACTATAACAATCTACAAGGTTAATGTAGGTTGTTTCTCTTTCTTCCCCTCCATTTTTCTGCATTCTTTCGTATCTCAAGCTATCATTACGTATATGTATTGTTGCATTTGAACAATTGTATTGTTGATAATAAAGGTAAAGTGTTGGTATTGTTTATTATCAATAGCGCTATTTCTATTGGTATTCATATTGCTCCATTTTTAGTGTAATAATGCTCATTATCATTTCTGTATTATTTTTTATTTTCGCTAACTGCTTATTTGCTATTACTTTTACCATCATATTTGTACATGTCGTATTTGCCGATGTTGCTCTAATGTTGTTGTTGTTGTTGTTGTGTTTGCTGTTGTTGTTTTTGTCTCTCTGTCTAATCCCCCTCTTGTCCCCACAATTCCCCCCTCTGTCTTCCTTTTTTTCTCTTTCTATCCCCTCCTGCTCCGGCCCGGCTGCACCAAATGATAATATAAATACATTTAATAAAGTCAGAATACAAATAAGGCAACAAGAGAAGTATCCTACACTTCTCTTTTGTAAAGTAAATCTGAACAGCCGATATGGGCATCTACATCTGCTATATGATTTGCCTGAGAAGCTGGGCAGGACATAAAAAAAATAAATAAAATAAAATAAAAAATTGTGGCATGCCCTCTAGTCCTTCACTCTCACATTCCTCATCCACAAATCTTTCATCCTCGCTCAAATTAATGGGGAAATCGTCGCTTTCTCGGACCGAATCGCTCTCGCTGCTGGTGGCCATGATTGTAAACAATGTGCAGATGTGAGGAGCTCCACAACCGGTGACATCACGCTACTTCCGGTACAGGCAAGGCTTTTTTATCAGCGACCAAAAGTTGCGATGTTCTCTACTAAATCCTTTCAGCAAAAATATGGCAATATCGCGCAATGATCAAGTATGACACATAGAATGGACCTGCTATCCCTGTTTAAATAAGAAAATCGCATTTCAGTAGGCCTTTAAGAAGTTCTTAAAGACCTTCTAGGGCGAACGCACAATAGTGCTTTTTGGAGACACACACTCTGTGGGACAAACACAGCTCATTAGCATTAAAGCCACATACACACCAAACATCATTTTCGGTGTAGGGCTTATTAAAAGCACTTTTAAATTGTCTAAATCCCAGCCTCAAGGTTAGATTTTGACCAACAAACGTCCAATAGAACCCTTGAGACTTATTTAAAATTGGTAGAAAAAAATAAAAAACTTCTACCATCCTCTCTCTGAGGAAGCCAAGCATCACAAGTCAGCATTATTGCACAAACCGCTGAACCCCAGCCTGTAATTCCAATTGATTTTACAGTAAGTGTAATCCCCTTCTTTCCAGGTGACATTCCAGAGCCCAGTCCCCAAGAGTGTGAGAGCGACAGAGGTTGTAATCCAACACATCCTCTGATCCAATACTCCACGATCTCAAGAGGGTCTCGTTATCGCTGCCTCATTAGCATCCTGTCTCTGCCTATCAGGGCCCAAGAGGTCTACTGGACCTCCACAGGGATGGGCCATAGGTCAGACAATCCCATTGGTTCTTTCCTCTTATCACGCTCATGTTGGAGCCACCTTAGCCATTCGTCATGGTTGGCTTTTAAGGCACTTTTCAACAGTGCTAAGTATTCTAAAAACCTGCCGAGTTGAACTCATTTTGCTTCAACTCCTTCCAA
>NC_084756.1:30101746-30159246 GCF_033978785.1 Entelurus aequoreus | reverse complement strand
CAAAGTCGGTCCCGTCCATCGCTGCTTGCAGCTTTAATTGTTGTTTTTTTTTCTTGTTGTGGTTTTTACTTTTGTAGCTGTATGTATTGCGTGTTATACTCAATGGTTAACTGGACATCTTTATGTGCTCGACGCCTCAATCATTGGTATGTTTTCATCTACAAAACCATTCTGGGTATCACTCCATCTTATCCGTCTTGTCTTTTAACAAAGAAACAAGGAAGTCACAATCTTCGTTCAATGAATGTTCTGCAATTTGTCGTCCCCAAAGTAAGAACTGAACTGGGCAAGAGAGCATTTAGGTTTTCAGCAGCGAAGGCTTGGAATAACCTACAATCGAATATTAAACTTCAAACCCTTGTTACGTTGAATGAGTTTAAAGCTTCTGTGAAAGGACTGCAGTCTACCTTGTCTGTATGCACATGTGTTATGTGAGCAAGTTTTAATGTCGTAAATGTGATGTTTTATGTGTTTGTTTACTGTTTTTAATGTAACCTTGCTGCTGCCCTCTTGGCCAGGTCTCCCTTGGAAAAGAGATCTTTGATCTCAATGGGATTTTACCTGGTTAAATAAAGGCTAATAATAAGCATGTATAAACTCTTCTCTTTTAATGTCTTTAATGTCCTTTGTGCTCTTTGATGTTTACCTCTTACACACATGCTTATGTGTGCTATGGCTATGCAGTTTTTTTTCCTTAGCCTCAGTCTGGACCCCCTCTCCAGGCCCCAGGCTCATCTTTTTTCGTAAGGGGCGCCGGAAGTTGGCAGACTCGTCAGCGATCTTTTTCTGTCTCCCTGTAATGTTTGTCTGCTCTTGAGTGGGATTGTGCTGAAAATCCTAATTTTCCCTCGGGGATTAATAAAATTGTGGAAGTCTCTTGCTTCCAGGTTCTCTGGACCACCCCCTCACGGACATGACAGCTGCATTCATGGTTTTGAACAGTGTTTTATTTTTCAATAAAATGTCCTTTTTGTCCATTTCAGCAATATCCATGTCTTCGCTCACTCTTTCCCCACCTGGGCACACAAATGGTTTTTCCTTTTGCTTTTCAGCATACGTCTTTCGGATCTGTCCGTCAATTTCGCTCTCTCTCTCTCTCTCTCTGCGTGCTCCGCCATCCACCAACAACAACAACCTCCTCTCCTTCCCGGCTGCCGCCTTTTAACAGAGCGACAGGTGATCAGATAAACACTCACAGCTGTGTCATCTACGCACCTGCCGCTAATCTCGAAGCCGGTCCTGACACGCCCCGCTTCTCCGCAGGCCCGCAGGCCACACCCCCCGCAAAAGTATTTTCTGATTCCAGATTTATTTGCACTCTGTCTGTCACATATTTCAAACTATATTTCAGTAGTTACTCATCCAAACTCTTTTCCAGCTGCTGTCTTTCTCTGATAACGCGTCAAAGGTCATATCAGCTCTTTTTTTGTGTGTGTGTTCCTTTGACCGGTTTTTTTTTTCTCACTGCTGATAAACGATCATCAAAAAACACAAAAAAACAGTGTAACAGTCGCGGGAGCCATTGTCATAATCCTCGCTTTTCCCACCGGAGACTACTGGATGAGAATTTAACAACATGAAAGAGCACATCCCAGTGTTCACACACACACACACACACACACAGGGAAGCCTCTGGGGTTCATTTTACGGGGACTACAAAGTAATGTCTACACTGTGACTGAGCGTCGTGCCATGCGATGCCCGCATGCGAGGCCACTGTTGGCCCTGGCCGAGTGTAGCCATGCCAGTCGCCATGCACCAGCCAGGGCTGCTTCCTGCCTGATAGCCTGGTGGCTGCGCAGGGCCCCAACCGTCCTCTTCCTCGCGTTAACGCCACGTGCACCGGTAAACTTCAGCCTCGTGGGCTCACTGAAAAAAGTCCCGTCGCAAAAATTCCACTTCAAATTTTTCCACGGACTGCAAAATCATAGACGATTACAATGAGGCCGGATTTGTGTTGCAGTAAAAGGCAGCAGCAGACACCTTCCTAATCCAACCGGGACCTCGCCGCTTTCTGTGTAATATTTTCAAAAGCCATAATTCTCGTTCACAGACGGCCGCATCTCACCAGTGGGAGGAATAAATATAATGCCTTGTTGTTCGGCAGCCTGCCTTCTGTCACTTCTTACGGCGAGGCATGCTTTAAAATGATCAAAATGTGCAATTGTCTAATGCATTTAATATGCAAACATTATGGATGGCTTAACTATAGCAAAAGGAAATGGGGAGTTGGTAATACCAGCTTCTATTCAAGATTGTGCAACATCTCAGGGAGATTGTGTCCATTTATGTTTCAAAGGTCACACTGCAAAAAGTCAGTGTTCAAA
The DNA here is from genome assembly GCF_033978785.1 of Entelurus aequoreus. Classification (NCBI taxonomy): domain Eukaryota; kingdom Metazoa; phylum Chordata; class Actinopteri; order Syngnathiformes; family Syngnathidae; genus Entelurus; species Entelurus aequoreus. Next base: position 30,156,919 of record NC_084756.1, on the reverse strand, counting down.
AACAAGAAAAAAATAAATAAAAATTAGGGTTATTTTACTTGAACTAAGGAAAATTATCTGCCAATAGAACAAGAAAATTTGGCTTGTTAAGACTTTCCAAAACAAGCAAAATTAGCTCACCTCAATGAACCCAAAAATACCTTAAAATAAGTATATTCTCACTAATAACAAGTGCACTTTTCTCGGTAGAAAAAAAAAGGCCTTTTTGCTCAATATGTTGAAAAATATTCTTAAATTACCGTATTTTTCGGAATATAAGTCGCACCGGAGTATAAGTCGCACCTGCCGAAAATGCATAATAAAGAAGGAAAAATAACATATAAGTCGCACTGGAGTATAAGTCGCATTTTGGGGGGAAATGTATTTGATAAAAGCCAACACCAAGAATAGACATTTGAAAGGCAATTTAAAATAAATAAAGAATAGTGAACAACAGGCTGAATAAGTGTACGTTATATGACGCATAAATAACCAACTGGTATGTTAACGTAACATATTATGGTAAGAGTCATTCAAATAACTATAACATATAGAACATGCTATACGTTTACCAAACAATCTGTCACTCCTAATCGCTAAATCCCATGAAATCTTATACGTCTAGTCTCTTACGTGAATGAGATAAATAATATTACTTGTTATTTTACGGTAATGTGTTAATAATTTCACACATAAGTCGCTCCTGAGTATAAGTCGCACCCCCGGCCAAACTATGAAAAAAACTGTGACTTATAGTCCGAAAAATAAATGCTCGTGCCAATATCTTGACATAATGATATGCGCTCGGCATTACATTTCTTGAAACCAGCAAACTTATACTAAAAGTAATGTATTGTTCTTAATGGAAAGGCAACAAGGCAAGCGCTTGTTACTCTCGGGGTCTCCCAGCCGCTCAGGCAAATCATATTGTCTAAAAATGTATTTTTCCATGGATAACATGACATCATCGCGCCAAGTGCGTGCTCTTTCAGTCAATTAGTGCGCATATATACAGCCCGGCCTTGGCCAAATTTTTTTTTTATTGTAATTTTGAAGAATTTATCTGAATGTGCATGAACTATTTCTGTTCAAAATAGTTTGAAATGTCACATGTTAAATGTTTAAATAGTCAGTTTACTGTACTGTGCCAACTGTACTACTATATGAGTATGTGTTTTTTATTGTTTCATTGAAAATAAAACAAAGTCCATTTGGCTGTCATCTGTTTTAATTATGAGACACATTTGTGTTAAAATCATGATTTTTTTTTCATGCTTGAAGTAAGAAATTATGACTTTAAAAAAGTAGTTTTATACTTGTGAGTGTTGATGACACAGCTTTGCAACAGTTGATATTCCAGTTTCAAGCATGTTTTACTCAATATAGGTCATCAAATCTCAGCAACAAGCTGTAATATCTTACTGAGATCATTTAGGACCAAAACCCTTAAAACAAGTAAAAGACTAACATAAAATCTGCTTAGTGAGAAGAATTATCTTAGACAGAAAATAAGCAAACATCACCCTTATTTGAGATATTTAATCTTACTTAGATTTCAGTTTTTGCAGTGTGGGAAGGAATTTAGGGATCTTGTCCAACCTCCGACAGATTAAAAATTTGATTTGGCCCATGTATTGAAGGGGAAGTCTAATAGTTTCAACACTTAAAGGGATACATCTTGGGAAAAAACATGTTCAAAGACGCCATAACTCTACACCAAGTTCATTGTTGTCTTCTCGTCCTTTTAACAGTTTGAAACACACCACTCACAGGACTTCAATGGCACAGCAACAACCTGCGAGCGTTTAAAACCAACAATTTTTCAAGCCTGTGGTTTGCCTGGTTTCAACCTGCAGGGGAACACAGCGGGAGGTTCATTAGCTGGCCTTGAGGGGATCAAACAGACGATGCATCAGGCACACAACAACCGAGGGAAATATTAGGAGCACTGCAAAAACTGCAATCTAAGTAAGATTAAATATCTCAAATAAGGGTGATATTTGCTTATTTTCTGTCTGATAAGATAATTCTTCTCACTAAGCAGATTTTATGTTAGAGTGTTTTACTTGTTTTAAGGGTTTTGCTCCTAAATGATCTCAGTAAGATATTACAGCTTGTTGCTGAGATTTGATGAGCTATATTGAGTAAAACATGCTTGAAACTAGAACATCAACTGTTGCAAAGCTGTGTCATCAACACTCACAAGTATAAAACTACTTTTTTAAAGTAATAATTTCTTATTTCAAGCATGAAAAAAAAAATCATGATTTTGACACAAATGTGTCTCATAATTAAAACAGATGACAGCCAAATGGACTTTGCTGTTTTATTTTCAATGAAACAATAGAAAATACGTACTCATATGGTAGTACAGTTGGCACAGTACAGTAAACGGACTATTTAAACATTTAACATTTGACATTTCAAACCATTTTAAACAGAAATAGTTCATGCACATTCAGATAAATTCCTCAAAATTACAATTAAAAACATTTTGGCCGGGGGGGCGGGCTGTATATATGCGCACTAATTGACTGAAAGAGCACGCACTTGGCGCGATGATGTCATGTTATCCATGGAAAAATGCATTTTTAGACCATATGATTTGCCTGAGCCGCTAGGAGACCCCGAGAGTAACAAGCGGTTGCCTTGTTGCCTTTCCATTAAGAACAATACATTTGTTTTTAGTATAAGTTTGCTGGTTTCAAGAAATGTAATGCCGAGCGCATATCATTATGTCAAGATAATGGCACTAGCATTTACTTAATTTAAGAATATTTTTCAACATATTGAGCAAAAAGGTCTCTTTTTTTTTTCTACCAAGAAAAGTGCACTTGTTATTAGTGAGAATATACTTATTTTAAGGTATTTTTGGGTTCATTGAGGTTAGCTAATTTTTCTTGTTTGGGAAAGTCTCGACAAGCCAAATGTTCTTGTTCTATTGGCAGATAATTTTGCTTAGTTCAAATAAAACACCCCTCATTTTTGTAAATTTTTTTCTTGTTTTTCAACACTGACTTTTTGCAGTGCAGGAACTGATGGATCTACGGAGCGCTAACATTCCCAGACACTTGCTGTTTTGCTAACTTAATGCTAACGATGTTTTTAATATAATGAAGAAATAAATACATGTAGGGATTAGAAGAAAACGTAATATAACAGAGTAGCGTTTCTTCGTCACTAATATACTTGGTAAGTAAAAAGCATCTTAGCGGGTTACGTACTGACCTGAATGAACATAAGTCGACCCTAAATACAGTCGATTGCTTCCCGGGAGAACAAACCTCGCAGTAAGCTGCGACCCACCCGTCATGACATATGTAAACTTTTGACCACGTCTGTATATGACAATCCCTCTTTTTCAAACAATTGATCATAATAAGATTCCTAAATTGGAAGTTAATTTTCAAATATTTATTGTACCAATCACACTGCTCTTTTTCTGAACCTTTCAGGATTTTTTTTGGTCCAAAATTATCCTCCATGTTAAATCAAGAACTATTTAGATTTTCAATGATAAACAACAAGATGAAGTGGAAATTGTGAAGCTGGACGTTAAAATGACAAGCATTTTTCTGTCTTTTAGAAATTCGTATTCACAAATGTTAAATTTTTATTCATTTTTTTGTTCAGTGAAAAAACTAAAACCAAATTAAGACCTCTCTTGATTTTAAATCATATGACGTACAATTGTTCCGAGCAGGCACGAGACATCAAAACAACGTTGAGAACTTCTTGAATTAGGTCTTGTGTCATGATCTGTGGTCTGGATTATGTTTTTGTTATTTTTTGTTAGTTTTTGGACTCTTTTAGTTCCTGTTTGTGCTCCCTTGTTTGTTTTAGTTTCCATGACGACTTATGATTTTCACCTGTCTCTTGCGTTCGGGTCACACCTGTCTCTAATCAAGAGAGACTATTATTTAAGCCTGTCGTTGCCAGTTACTTGGTCTGGCAACATTGTTCTTTTCATGCCATAGTTCATGCTTGCATTCATGCGATTGTTTCAGGCTCTTTTCATGTGATTGTTTGCTTCATGCCATGCCAAGTAAGTTTTGTTTATTCATGCCAAAGTTAGCGAGTTTTTGTTTTGCCCTGTCCATAGTTTACGCTAGGTGTTAGTTTTTGTTTCCTGCGCTAAGTTGTGCCTTCGCCTTGTGCGCCTTTTTTGTTTTTACCTATTTGAGAGTCAAGAATAAATATGTTCCTACCTGCTACTTTTGTCCGGAAAAGTCTGTTTGCATCCCAGGAGAACAATCCTCGCAGTAAGTTGCGAAACCCCCCACGTCGTGACATCCTGACGTTGAGCAACACAAACATAACGTTGAAACAACATGCTTTTTGACGACGTTTAATCAATGTCGGGTTGTGACGTTGATTTGACCATTGAGATTTGGTCATTTCCCAAACCAATATTCTACAACACAAATACAACGTTGAAACAACATGCTTTTTGACGACGTTTATTCAACGTCAGGTTGTGACGTTGGTTTGACCATTCAAATTTGGTCATTTCCCAACTAGTGTGGTACAGTATACCGGTACTAGTATAGTACCACGGTACTAATGAATCACAAACGGTACTATAATAATAATAATAATAATAATAATAATAATAATAATAATAATAATAATAATAACAGATTTTATTTGTAAAAAGCACTTTATATTGAGTAAACAATCTCAAAGTGCTACAGTGTATTAAAAAAATAAAATAAAATAAATAAAAAAAGATAAAGAAATAAATCAAAATAAAAACTACAACAGCCAAATAGCTATAGCTAGTATGTATATATCTATTAAAAAAAAACGCTTTTTTAAAAAGAAGGGTTTTTTAGCCTTTTTTAAAAGCATCCACAGTCTGTGGTGCCCTCAGGTGGTCAGTGAGAGCATTCCACAGACTGGGAGCGGCGGTACTATACTCTGTTTGAAAAGAACCGGCTCCACTTTTTTTTTTTTAAACGGAGCATCATGAACAGAGGAGCATGTACGGCAGCGCACATTCACGGAGTACTTAAAAGCAAATTCTCTTGTATTTTGTTACTTGCCGTATTTTGGTTAAAGTTCCTTCCCAGCGCTCTTATTTTCGTAGCCCACTTCCTGTATTGGCATTTCTAGCTGTAGCTTTACCTCTATTTGGAGCCCTGGTGTCCTCACTAGTCCCTGATTGCCAATTAGGAGAATTTATTATCCACCATCGTCTGTTGGTTCATTGTTGTATGTTTGTTGGCGTATTTCTGACTGATAGCTGAAAAAAAAACATGTTTCCATTTATTAGCCACGCCGGACTATAAGCCACAGATATAAACGTTGTGGAATGAGTTATTCACGCAGTAAATGTTTATGTACATACCTTAATTGTTTCCAAATGGTGTCTGTAATACGGCAGTGAAATGGACGACCCTAATGGACCCACAAGCTGCGGAAGCTAGCTCTCCAATCAGCTAAACAGATCCAATAACTCCACGGTGACAGTTTGGTGAATTAAGTGAGGGATTTGTGAAACTTAAACAATACAAAATGAATGCCTTTGTAAGTAAATACTGCTAACACAAACAACAACTTAGCATATTAGCTAATGCTAAGGCTAGCTCTCCAATCAGCACAATCACGGAGTACTTAAAAGCAGACAAGAGTGTGTAGACAGAAAAGGGAGAACGGACGCATTTTGGCTTAAAAACTAAAGATAAAGGTGAAGTTATAACACTTAAACGCCCTCAGGAAGAGGTGCTTTAAGACATGGCTAGCTAGCTAGCGGCTAAAGTCCATCCGCAGTCTGCAGTGTTTGAGCTACTTCTAAATCACTAATCCTCGTCTCCATGGCGACAAATAAAGTAAGTTTCTTACAAGTATCATCTCTGCAGGACGAGGAATAGCTAAACATGCTTCACTACACACCGTAGCTCACCGGCGTCAAAATGTAAACAAACACCATTGGTGGATATACACCCAACATCCACTGTAATGATATCAAGTACAGGAACGTATCTAGTTGATACTATGATTACGTCGTTATTGTTTGGCATCACATCATCTTTTTTTTATATACTATGTTTATAATCTCAGGAAATACGTATGTTCACTATTTTATTTAAGGACAAACTTGCAATAAGAAACATATGTTTAATGTACCCTTAGATTTTTTTGTTAAAATAAAGCCAATATTGCAATTTTTTGTGGTCCCCTTTATTTAGAAAAGTACCGAAAAGTATCAAAATCATTTTGGTACTGTTATCGGTACCAAAATATTGGTATCGTTACAACACTACTGTAATGATACCAACTACAGTAGCGTATCTAGTCGATACTACTATGATTACGTCGATATTTTTTGGCATCACATCTTCTTCTTTTGTTTTGTTTTTTTAAAATCTATATTATGTTTATAAACTCATAAACATTTGAATATGACCAATGTATGATCCCGTAACGACTTGGTATCGGATTGATACCCAAACTTGTGGTATCATCCAAAACTAATGTAAAGCATCCAAACAACAGAAGAATAAGTGATTATTACATTTTAACAGAAGTGTAGATAGAACATGTTAAGCAGATATTAACAGTAAATGAACAAGTAGATTAATAATTCATTTTCTACCACTTGTCCTTAATAATTTTGACAAAATAATAGAATGATAAATGACACAATATGTTACTTCATATGTCAGCAGCTAAATTAGGAGCCTTTGTTTGCTTACTTACTACTAAAAGACAAGTTGTCTTGTATGTTCACTATTTTATTTAAGGACAAACTTGCAATAATAAACATATGTTTAATGTACCCTAAGATTTTTTGTCAAAATTAAGCCAATAATGACATTTTTTGTGGAACCCTTTATTTCGAAAAGTTTCAAAATAATTTTAGTATCGGTACCAGTACCAAAATATTGCTTTCGTTGCAACACTACTTTAATAATGTCAAGTACAGTTGCGTATCAAGTCGATACTGCTATGATTACGTCGATATTGTTTTGCATCACAACATCTTCTTTTGTTTAAAAAAAAAAATATTATCTTTATAAACTCAGGAAATATGTCACTATTTTATTTAAGGACAAACTTGCAATAATAAACATATGTTTAATGTACCCTAAGATTTGTTGTTAAAATAAAGCCAATAATGCAATTTTTTTGTGGAACCCTTTATTTCGAAAAGTACCGAAAAGTATCCAAATAATTTTAGTACCGGTACCAGTACCAAAATATTGGTATTGTTACAACACTACTGTAATGATACCAAGTACAGTTGCGTATCAAGTCGATACTACTATGATCACGTCGATATTTTTTGGCAGCACAACATCTTCTTTTGTTTAAAAAAAAATTATATTATGTTTATAAATTCAGGAAATATGTCACTATTTTATTTAAGGACAAACTTGCAATAAGAAACATATGACCAATGTATGATCCCGTAACGACTTGGTATCGCATTGATACCCAAATTTGTGGTATCATCCAAAACTAATGTAAAGCATCCAACAACAGAAGAATAAGTGATGATTACATTTTAACAGAAGTGTAGATAGAACATGTTAAAAGAGAAAGTAAGCAGATATTAACAGTAAATGAACAAGTAGATTAATAATTCATTTTCTACCATTTGTCCTTAATAATGTTGACAAAATAATAGAATGATAAATGACAATATGTTACTTCATATGTCAGCAGACTAAATTAGGAGCCTTTGTTTGCTTACTTACTACTAAAAGACAAGTTGTCTTGTATGTTCACTATTTTATTTAAGGACAAACTTGCAATAATAAACATATGTTTAATGTACCCTAAGATTTTTTGTCAAAATTAAGCCAATAATGCCATTTTTTTGTGGAACCCTTTATTTCGAAAAGTATCAAAATAATTTTAGTATCGGTACCAATACCAAAATATTGGTATTGTTACAACACTACTTTAATAATATCAAGTACAGTTGCGTATCAAGTCGATACTACTATGATTACGTCGATATTGTTTGGCATCACAACATCTTCTTTTGTTTAAAAAAAAATATATTATCTTTATAAACTCAAGAAATATGTCACTATTTTATTCAAGGACAAACTTGCAATAATAAACATATGTTTAATGTACCCAAGAAATGTTTGTCAAAATTAAGCCAATAATGCCATTTTTTTGTGGAACCCTTTATTTCGAAAAGTATCAAAATAATTTTAGTATCGGTACCCGTACCAAAATATTTTCGTTACAACACTACATTAATAATATCAAGTACAATTGCGTATCAAGTCGATACTGCTATGATTACGTCGATATTGTTTGGCATCACAACATCTTCTTTTGTTTAAAAAAAAATTATATTATGTTTATAAACTCAGGAAATATGTCACTATTTTATTTAAGGACAAACTTGCAATAATAAACATGTTTAATGTACCCTAAGATTTTTTGTTCAAATAAAGCCAATAATGACATTTTTTGTGGAACCCTTTATTTCGAAAAGTACCGAAAAGTATCCAAATAATTTTAGTACCGGTACCAGTACCAAAATATTGGTATTGTTACAACACTACTGTAATGATACCAAGTACAGTAGCGTATCAAGTCGATACTACTATGATCACGTCGATATTTTTTGGCATCACAACATCTTCTTTTGTTTAAAAAAAAATTATATTATGTTTATAAATTCAGGAAATATGTCACTATTTTATTTAAGGAAAAACTTGCAATAAGAAACATATGACCAATGTATGATCCCGTAACGACTTGGTATCGCATTGATACCCAAATTTGTGGTATCATCCAAAACTAATGTAAAGCATCCAACAACAGAAGAATAAGTGATGATTACATTTTAACAGAAGTGTAGATAGAACATGTTAAAAGAGAAAGTAAGCAGATATTAACAGTAAATGAACAAGTAGATTAATAATTCATTTTCTACCATTTGTCCTTAATAATGTTGACAAAATAATAGAATGATAAATGACACAATATGTTACTGCATATGTCAGCAGCTAAATTAGGAGCCTTTGTTTGCTTACTTACTAATAAAAGACAAGTTGTCTTGTATGTTCACTATTTCATTTAAGGACAAACTTGCAATAATAAACATATGTTTAATGTACCCTAAGATTTTTTGTCAAAATTAAGCCAATAATGCCATTTTTTTGTGGAACACTATTTCGAAAAGTATCAAAATAATTTTAGTATCGGTACCAGTACCAAAATATTGCTTTCGTTACAACACTACTTTAATAATATCAAGTACAGTTGCGTATCAAGTCGATACTACTATGATTACATCGATATTGTTTGGCATCACAACATCTTCTTTTGTTTAAAAAAAAATTATATTATGTTTATAAACTCAGGAAATATGTCACTATTTTATTTAAGGACAAACTTGCAATAAGAAACATGTTTAATGTACCCTAAGATTTTTTGTTAAAATAAAGCCAATAATGACATTTTTTGTGGTCCCCTTTATTTCGAAAGGTACCGAAAAGTATCCAAATAATTTTAGTACCGGTACCAGTACCAAAATATTGGTATTGTTACAACACTACTGTAATGATACCAAGTACAGTAGCGTATCAAGTCGATACTACTATGATCACCTCGATATTTTTTGGCATCACAACATCTTCTTTTGTTTTAAAAAAAAATTATATTATGTTTATAAATTCAGGAAATATGTCACTATTTTATTTAAGGACAAACTTGCAATAATAAACATATGTTTAATGTACCCTAAGATTTTTTGTCAAAATTAAGCCAATAATGGCATTTTTTTGTGGAACACTATTTCGAAAAGTATCAAAATAATTTTAGTATCGGTACCAGTACCAAAATATTGCTTTCGTTACAACACTACTTTAATAATATCAAGTACAGTTGCGTATCAAGTCGATACTACTATGATTACATCGATATTGTTTGGCATCACATCTTCTTTTGTTTAAAAAAAAATTATATTATGTTTATAAACTCAGGAAATATGTCACTATTTTATTTAAGGACAAACTTGCAATAATAAACATATGTTTAATGTACCCTAAGATTTTTTGTTAAAATAAAGCCAATAATGCCATTTTTTTGTGGAACCCTTTATTTCGAAAAGTACCGAAAAGTATCCAAATAATTTTAGTACCGGTACCAGTACCAAAATATTGGTATTGTTACAACACTACTCTAATGATACCAAGTACAGTAGCGTATCAAGTCGATACTACTATGATCACCTCGATATTGTTTGGCATCACAACATCTTCTTTTGTTTAAAAAAAATATATATTATCTTTATAAACTCAGGAAATATGTCACTATTTTATTTAAGGACAAACTTGCAATAATAAACATATGTTTGATGTACCCTAAGATTTTTTGTCAAAATTAAGCCAATAATGCCACTTTTTTGTGGAACACTTTATTTCGAAAAGTATCAAAATAATTTTAGTATCGGTACCCGTACCAAAATATTGCTTTCGTTACAACACTACATTAATAATATCAAGTACAGTTGCATATCAAGTCGATACTACTATGATTACGTCTATATTGTTTGGCATCACAACATCTTCTTTTGTTTAAAAAAAAATTATATTATGTTTATAAACTCAGGAAATATGTCACTATTTTATTTAAGGACAAACTTGCAATAAGAAACATATGTTTAATGTACCCTAAGATTTTTTGTTAAAATAAAGCCAATAATGCCGTTTTTTTGTGGAACCCTTTATTTCGAAAAGGATTGAAATAATTTTAGTATCGGTACCAGTACCAAAATATTGCTTTCGTTACAACACTACTTTAATAATGTCAAGTACAGTTGTGTATCAAGTCGATACTGCTATGATTAGGTCGATATTGTTTGGCATCATAACATCTTCTTTTGTTTAAAAAAAAAAATATTATCTTTATAAACTCAAGAAATATGTCACTATTTTATTTAAGGACAAACTTGCAATAATAAACATATGTTTAATGTACCCTAAGATTTGTTGTTAAAATAAAGCCAATAATACCGTTTTTTTGTGGAACCCTTTATTTCAAAAAGTATCCAAATCATTTTAGTACCGGTACCAGTACCAAAATATTGGTATTGTTACAACACTACTGTAATGATACCAAGTACAGTAGCGTATCAAGTCGATACTACTATGATCACGTCGACATTTTTTGGCATCACAAAATCTTCTTTTGTTTAAAAAAAAAAAATATTATGTTTACAAATTCAGGAAATATGTCACTATTTTATTTAAGGACAAACTTGCAATAATAAACATATGTTTAATGTACCCTAAGATTTTTTGTTAAAATAAAGCCAATAATGCCGTTTTTTTGTGGAACCCTTTATTTCGAAAAGTACCGAAAAGTATCCAAATAATTTTAGTACCGGTACCAGTACCAAAATATTGGTATTGTTACAACACTACTGTAATGATACCAAGTACAGTAGCGTATCAAGTCGATACTACTATGATCACGTCGATATTTTTTGGCATCACATCTTCTTTTGTTTAAAAAAAAATTATATTGTGTTTATAAATTCAGGAAATATGTCACTATTTTATTTAAGGACAAACTTGCAATAATAAACATATGTTTAATGTACCCTAAGATTTGTTGTTAAAATAAAGCCAATAATGCCGGTTTTTTGTGGAACCCTTTATTTCGAAAAGTATCAAAATAATTTTAGTATCGGTACCAGTACCAAAATATTGCTTTCGTTACAACACTACTTTAATAATGTCAAGTACAGTTGCGTATCAAGTCGATACTGCTATGATTACGTCGATATTGTTTGGCATCACAACATCTTCTTTTGTTTAAAAAAAAATTATATTATCTTTATAAACTCAAGAAATATGTCACTATTTTATTTAAGGACAAACTTGCAATAATAAACATATGTTTAATGTACCCTAAGATGTGTTGTTAAAATAAAGCCAATAATACCGTTTTTTGTGGAACCCTTTATTTCAAAAAGTATCCAAATAATTTTAGTACCAGTACCAGTACCAAAATATTGGTATTGTTACAACACTACTGTAATTATACCAAGTACAGTAGCGTATCAAGTCGATACTACTATGATTACGTCGATATTGTTTGGCATCACATCTTCTTTTGTTTAAAAAAAAATTATATTATGTTTATAAACCTTAGGAAATATGTCACTATTTTCTTTAAGGACAAACTTGCAATAAGAAACATATGTTTAATGTACCCTAAGATTTTTTGTCAAAATTAAGCCAATAATGCCATTTTTTTGTGGAACACTTTATTTCGAAAAGTATCAAAATAATTTTAGTATCGGTACCAGTACCAAAATATTGCTTTCGTTACAACACTACTTTAATAATGTCAAGTACAGTTGCGTATCAAGTCGATACTGCTATGATTACGTCGATATTGTTTGGCATCACAACATCTTCTTTTGTTTAAAAAAAAATTACATTATGTTTATAAACTCAGGAAATATGTCACTATTTTATTTAAGGACAAACTTGCAATAAGAAACATGTTTAATGTACCCTAAGATTTTTTGTTAAAATAAAGCCAATAATGCAGTTTTTTTTTGTGGAACCCTTTATTTCGAAAAGTACCGAAAAGTATCCAAATAATTTTAGTACCGGTACCAGTACCAAAATATTGGTATTGTTACAACACTACTGTAATGATACCAAGTACAGTAGCGTATCAAGTCGATACTACTATGATTACGTCGATATTGTTTGGCATCACAACATCTTCTTTTGTTTAAAAAAAAAAATATTATCTTTATAAACTCAAGAAATATGTCACTATTTTATTTAAGGACAAACTTGCAATAATAAACATATGTTTAATGTACCCTAAGATTTGTTGTTAAAATAAAGCCAATAATGCCATTTTTTTGTGGAACCCTTTATTTCGAAAAGTATCAAAATAATTTTAGTATCGGTACGAGTACCAAAATATTGCTTTCGTTACAACACTACTTTAATAATGTCAAGTACAGTTGCGTATCAAGTCGATACTGCTATGATTACGTCGATATTGTTTGGCATCACAACATCTTCTTTTGTTTAAAAAAAAATATATATTATGTTTATAAACTCAGGAAATAGGTCACTATTTTATTTAAGGACAAACTTGCAATAATAAACATATGTTTAATGTACCCTAAGATTTTTTGTTAAAATAAAGCCAATAATGCCGTTTTTTTGTGGAACCCTTTATTTCGAAAAGTACCGAAAAGTATCCAAATAATTTTAGTACCGGTACCAGTACCAAAATATTGGTATTGTTACAACACTACTGTAATGATACCAAGTACAGTAGCGTATCAAGTCGATACTACTATGATTACGTCGATATTGTTTGGCATCACAACATCTTCTTTTGTTTAAAAAAAATATATATTATCTTTATAAACTCAGGAAATATGTCACTATTTTATTTAAGGACAAACTTGCAATAATAAACATATGTTTAATGTACCCTAAGATTTGTTAAAATAAAGCCAATAATGCCGTTTTTTTGTGGAACCCTTTATTTCGAAAAGTATCAAAATAATTTTAGTATCGGTACCAGTACCAAAATATTGCTTTCGTTACAACACTACATTAATAATATCAAGTACAGTTGCGTATCAAGTCGATACTGCTATGATTACGTCGATATTGTTTGGCATCACAACATCTTCTTTTGTTTAAAAAAAATATATATTATGTTTATAAACTCAGGAAATATGTCACTATTTTATTTAAGGACAAACTTGCAATAATAAACATATGTTTAATGTACCCTAAGATTTTTTGTTAAAATAAAGCCAATAATGACATTTTTTTGTGGAACCCTTTATTTCGAAAAGTACCGAAAAGTATCCAAATAATTTTAGTACCGGTACCAGTACCAAAATATTGGTATTGTTACAACACTACTGTAATGATACCAAGTACAGTAGTGTATCTAGTCGATACTACTATGATTACGTCGATATTGTTTGGCATCACAACATCTTCTTTTGTTTAAAAAAAAATATATATTATCTTTATAAACTCAGGAAATATGTCACTATTTTATTTAAGGACAAACTTGCATTAAGAAACATATGACCAATGTATGATCCCGTAACGACTTGGTATCGCATTGATACCCAAATTTGTGGTGTCATCCAAAACTAATGTAAAGCATCCAACAACAGAAGAATAAGTGATGATTACATTTTAACAGAAGTGTAGATAGAACATGTTAAAAGAGAAAGTAAGCAGATATTAATAGTAAATGAACTAGTAGATTAATAATTCATTTTCTACCATTTGTCCTTAATAATGTTGACAAAATAATAGGTAGATAAATGACACAATATGTTACTGCATATGTCAGCAGACTAAATTAGGAGCCTTTGTTTGTTTACTTACTAATAAAAGACAAGTTGTCTTGTATGTTCACTATTTTATTTAAGGACAAACTTGCAATAATAAACATATGTTTAATGTACCCTAAGATTTTTTGTCAAAATTAAGCCAATAATGCCATTTTTTTGTGGAACCCTTTATTTCGAAAAGTATCAAAATAATTTTAGTATCGGTACCAGTACCAAAATATTGCTTTCGTTACAACACTACTTTAATAATATCAAGTACAGTTGCGTACAAGTCGATACTACTATGATTACGTCGATATTGTTTGGCATCACAACATCTTTTGTTTAAAAAAAAATTATATTATGTTTATAAACTCAGGAAATATGTCACTATTTTATTTAAGGACAAACTTGCAATAAGAAACATATGTTTAATGTACCCTAAGATTTTTTGTTAAAATAAAGCCAATAATGACATTTTTTGTGAAACCCTTTATTTCGAAAAGTATCAAAATAATTTTAGTATCGGTACCCGTACCAAAATATTGCTTTCGTTACAACACTACATTAATAATATCAAGTACAGTTGCGTATCAAGTCGATACTACTATGATTACGTCGATATTGTTTGGCATCACAACATCTTCTTTTGTTTAAAAAAAAATTATATTATGTTTATAAACTCAGGAAATATGTCACTATTTTATTTAAGGACAAACTTGCAATAAGAAACATATGTTTAATGTACCCTAAGATTTTTTGTTCAAATAAAGCCAATAATGACGTTTTTTTGTGGAACCCTTTATTTCGAAAAGTATCAAAATAATTTTAGTATCGGTGCCAGTACCAAAATATTGCTTTCGTTACAACACTACTTTAATAATGTCAAGTACAGTTGCGTATCAAGTTGATACTACTATGATTACGTCGATATTGTTTGGCATCACATCTTCTTTTGTTTATAAAAAAATTATATTATCTTTATAAACTCAGGAAATATGTCACTATTTTATTTAAGGACAAACTTGCAATAAGAAACATATGTTTAATGTACCCTAAGATTTGTTGTTAAAATAAAGCCAATAATGCCGTTTTTTTGTGGAACCCTTTATTTCGAAAAGTATTGAAATAATTTTGGTACCGGTACCGGTCCCAAAGTATTGGTATCGGGACAACACTACCTTCTTATATCTGGGGGGGGGGGGGGGGGAAGAAGGCGATCCCCTGCGCCCTTGTAGTCGACCTTCCATCAGCAGTTCCGGAAATGTTATCAAAAGACGTTAACCCGGGTTTGTTTACACACCACGCTGCCGGCATTGAAGGTTCAGCCGGCGGGATGAAACGAGCCAAGTGAACTTTAGACCCGCTTCAGGCTGTCTGAGGATGTGAGATGATAAAGAATATTTTGTCACGTTTGTCAAAACCGGCTTTATCTACACCACAGGCCACAAATCCTAATCGTCAGACTACTTTGTGTAGCGTGCTTGTCGGTTTTACCCGTCAGTACGAAAGCCTCGCTTGTCTTTTTGAATTTCTGCCAGCGGATCTTGGCACCTTCACAGATCATTTCATGTCGCAAAACAAAGAAAGCGCGACGCTTAAATCATTAATGGCGCAGCCCAGACGGCCTTGTTTCGCCGATTGTTCCGCGGCTTCGTATTGACGCCTGAGCGCGGGAATAACGTGTCCTACTTGGAGCGACGTAAGAACAACAGCCCACCCGATCATTTTTCATCGCTGCACAAAAAAATAACTTGATCATGTAGTTCCTGGACGGCTCCGTGTCACCTGGAGTTTAGGGGTCCCTAAGTGGGCAAGTTTGCAGCCTGACACCAGCAACAGCGACAAATGTCACACTTTAGTCTGATCACTGGCAGATCTGGAGCATTTTTTTGTTTGTTTTAAATCTTTTGCCTTCTGCGCTGCTGCTTACCCTCTCACTCTTTCTCTCCGTGCTGGCTGGCTGCAGCTTTGCCTGTTTGCTCTTGCATTATTTAGGCACCGGAGGCTGGAGATTTATACGCGCTAGACAACAGATATTAGCCTTAGTCTCCAGAAGACCAGATGGCCAATCAATATTTCTCCAGCCATTAACGGGGCCGTGAAGTCGGGAGATCTGTTATTTAAAAACGAGGCAGCAATACGATTGCATATAAAAGTAGCAGACAGGAGAGTGGAGCTCTCATGGTCATATTTTTGACGCCTTTATTCCCCCAGTGCACACACTGCAAAAACTGAAATCTAATTAAGATTAAATATCTCAAATAAGAGTGATATTTGCTTATTTTCTGTCTGATAAGATATTTCTTCTTACTAAGCAGATTTTATGTTGGAGTCTTTTACTTGTTTTAAGTGTTTTGGTCCTAAATGATCTCAGTAAGATATTACAGCTTGTAGCTGAGATTTGATGACCTATATTGAGTAAAACATGCTTGAAACTAGAAAATCAACTGTTGCAAAGCTGTGTCATCAACACTCGCAAGTATAAAACATATTTTTTAAAGTATTAATTTCTTATTTCAAGCATGAAAAAAAAAAATCATGATGCCGAGCGCATATCATTATGTCAAGATAATGGCACTAGCATTTACTTAATTTAAGAATATTTTTCAACATATTGAGCAAAATGGTCTCTTTTTTTTCTACCAAGAAAAGTGCACTTGTTATTAGTTAGAATATACTTATTTTAAGGTATTTTTGGGTTCATTGAGGTTAGCTAATTTTACTTGTTTTGGAAAGTCTTGACAAGCCGAATTTTCTTGTTCTATTGGCAGATAATTTTGCTTAATTCAAATAAAATACCCCTCATTTTTGTATTTTTTTTTGTTTGTTTTTGAACACTGACTTTTTGCAGTGTGGTTTTCATCCTTTTGGCTGTCTCTTGGACAAGTGGGGGTGTTGTACCAGGTCCCCAAGCACAGGTGGCCCCTGGGTTTTTGTAAAGTTTAAAAAAAACATATGAGAAAAATAACATTTAACCATTTTCTAAACGCACACACTGCAAAAACTGAAATCTAAGTAAGATTAAATATCTCAAGTCTTGCTTATTTTCTGTCTGATGTCAATAAGGGGACTGAGGGGTGTTTTGTTTTCCCGGAATGCAAAGGAAAGTTGGCGCGGGCAAGACGTGAGGGTAGGTACATGATTTAATAATGACTATAGAAAGGAATAAACAAAAGGCGCGCACAAGGCGGAAGTACAAAAACGTGGCTAATGAAACAAAAACTTGCACAAAAGGCAAAAACTATAAGCATGAAATATACAACACTTACTGTGGCATGAAAAACGTGCATGGAACAATGGCTTGGGATGACAGGTAGCAGAGGTAGAAAGGATAACGTCACCAGGACGATCAACAGAAAAAGACAGGCTTAAATAGCAGTGACATGATTAGTGACAGGTGTGCGAGTGCAAAACGTGAGACAGGTGCGTGACATGAGGACAGGTGAAAACTAATGGGTTGTCATGGTGACAAGGCAAGGGAGTGAAAGCAGGAACTAAAAAGTGTCCAAAAACCAAGCAGAACATAACTAAACAAAAACATGATCACACAGACATGACATCTGATAAGATCATTCTTCTCACTAAGCAGATTTTATGTTAGAGTGTTTTACTTGTTTTAAGGGTTTTTGGTCCTAAATGATCTCAGTAAGATATTACAGCTTGTTGCTGAGATTTGATGACCTATATTGAGTAAAACATGCTTGAAACTAGAATATCAACTGTTGCAAAGCTGTGTCATTAACACTCACAAGTATGAAACAACTTTTTTAAAGTAGTAATTTCTTACTTCAAGCATGAAAAAAAAAAATCATGATGCCGAGCGCATATCATTATGTGAAGATAATGGCACTAGCATTTACTTAATTTAAGAATATTTTTCAACATATTGAGCAAAAAGGTCTCTTTTTTTTTCTACCAAGAAAAGTGCACTTGTTATTAGTGAGAATATACTTATTTTAAGGTGTTTTGGGGTTCATTGAGGTTAGCTAATTTTACTTGTTTTGGAAAGTCTTGACAAGCCAAATGTTCTTGTTCTATTGGCAGATAATTGTGTTTAGTTCAAATAAAATACCCCTAATTTTTGTAAATTTGTTTCTTGTTTTTGAACACTGACTTTTTGCAGTGTTGGTGTCAAACTCAAGGCCCGGGGGCCAAATCTGGCCCGCCACATTATTTCATGTGGCCCGCGAAAAGCCGAGAAATAATATGCGTTAATAAAATGCTTAATCGTTTCTTACTATATACAAAACCCCGAAACCAGTGAAGTTGCCACGTTGTGTAAATCGTAAATAAAAACTGAATACAATGATTTGCAAATCCTTTTCAACATATATTCAATTGCAAAGACAGGAAAACCTTTGTTGTTTTTTGCAAATATTAGCTCATTTGGAATTTGATGCCTGCAACATGTTTCAAAAAAGCTGGCACAAGTGGCAAACAAAGACTGAGAAAGTTGAGGAATGCACATCAAACGCTTATTTGGAACATCCCACAGGTAAACAGGCTAATCGGGAACAGGTGGGTGCCATGATTGGGTATAAAAGCAGCTTCCATGAAATGCTCAGTCATTCACAAACAAGGATGGGGCGAGGGTCGCCACTTTGTCAACAAATGCGTGAGCAAATTGTCGAACAGTTTAAGAACATTTCTCAACCAACTATTGCAAGGAATTTAGGGATTTCACCATCTATGGTCCGTAATATCATCAAAATGTTCAGAGAATCTGGAGAAATCACTGCACGTAAGCAATACTACTGACCTTCGATCCCTCAGGCGGTAATGCATCAAAAAGCGACATCAGTGTGTAAAGGATATCACCACATGGGCTAAGGAACACTTCAGAAAACCACTGTCAGTTACTACAGTTCGTCGCTACATCTGTAAGTGCAAGTTAAAACTCTACTATGCTAAGCGAAAACCATTTATCAACAACACCCGGAAATGCCGCCGGCTTCGTTGGGCCCGAGCTCATCTAAGATGGACTGATGCAAAGTGGAAAAGTGTTCTGTGGTCTGACGAGTCCACATTTCAAATTGTTTTTGGAAACTGTGGACGTCGTGTCTTCCAGACCAAAGAGGAAAAGAACCACCCGGACTGTTTTAGGCGCAAAGTTCAAAAGCCAGCATCTGTGATGGTATGGGGGTGTATTAGTGCCCAAGGCATGGGTAATTTACACATCTGTGAAGGCACCATTAATGCTGAAAGGTACATACACGTTTTGGAGCAACATATGTTGCCATCCAAGCAACGTTATCAAGGACGCCCCTGCTTATTTCAGCAAGATAATGCCAAGCCACGTGTTTACAACAGCGTGGCTTCGTTGGCCTGCCTGTAGTCCAGACCTGTCTACCATTGAAAATGTGTGGCGCAATATGAAGCCATTAAATTCTAAGTTAATGATTATGTGCAAAAAAAAAGTAAAGTTTCTCAGTTCGAACATGAAATATTGTGTCTTTGCAGTCCATTCAATTTAATATAAGTTGAAAAGGATTTGCAAAATATTATTTTCTGTTTTTATTTACCAATTACACAACGTGCCAACTTCACTGGTTTTGGGTTTTATATATTTGCTCTTTCCTTTTTGACATTAAAAATCATGTACTGCATGCAATTGCATATTTTTTTAAATTTAATATTATCAAAATCAAATATTATATCATCATGTATTCCAAATTTTTTTTTTTTGTTAAAATAATGATAAATACAGCACTTAAATACAGTATCCAATTGATTTTGGGTAAGCACTCCATTTATGTCGACATAGCTTGTCTCCCAAGTTCCACATTTGCACCGTCGAGTCACGGCGACCTCACTCTCTCGGCTTCCGTCTGCTCCAGCGTCTCACCAACTTCTTCCTGCTTGCTTCTATAAGCATCAGTTCATCCTCTGTATATTCAGCTTCAAAAAGATAAGGTTGTGAATCCTCATTTGTCCAAAAATAGCCGACTTCATCGTCTATCACCAAGTCTGCTTTGATTACAACACACTAGCGTTTGTTTTCGGAAGTAGGAACACACATTTGTTGCCGGAAGTCGGAAGTGCGCTGCTATGGAAACGGGAATAAATGCGCTGAGGCTTAAAATGACCAAAATACTGTAAATATTGTGCATATTACATATATGAACGTGTCTGTTCATATATGTACTATTATATATGTACTTGCAATGTGTACATAAAACGTTGATGGAGGGTGCGCGTCCCGAACACAAGAGGCAGGTAAAACTAATACGTAGCCATGGTAACAAACTCAGAGGTGCATAAACAGGAACTAAAGGAGTCCAAAACTAACAGAAAACACAAGTGATTCGAAATACTTAGACTATGATCCGGGCAGCGGATCATAACACTAAGTATGTAATGTAATGGCGGCACTTTAGTCAAAACGTGTTTTACAGACCATCTTCAAGCCGCTTTCTGACTGCCTCTTCAGAATTCACCATTTGACTTGAATAAAAACCTCTCATAATACCATAATTAATGTCACCACATGACCACAGCTGGAGAAATACTATACAGAAACACACCTGCGCACTTAATGGGCATTGAATCACCTTAATAATGTACAAAAGGGGCTATTTTCCGGCGCATTTAAAAATCAATAAACTTGCAACAGCAATTAAAGGACATGTCTACGTGGTGCCATCAAAATAAAAGTATTGTAAAAATATATTAAACGTGAAATAATAAAGAAATAAAATATTTGAACTCACAAAGGCTCTCACGGGTTGGGACAGGTAATCTAGCAAAAAGGGGCTATGTGCATGAAAACGGCACATAACTTATGGACATAATGTTATAACCCATGAGAAAGAAAAACAAAAACTACCACCAATCACAAGAAGTATCTAAACCTGTTATTCTTTCTAATGTAAATTGTAAGTCTGGTTAACGTGCAGTTTTCAATCCAATGATTGAACTATTAACAACAAAACAGTTCCCAGAGTGCTGCACATAAAACAAACAATACAAAGTAAATTAAATTAAAAGCATTTTAAATAAAAATAGACAAAATAATACAATTAATTTTAAAAAATTATAATAATAAAAATACCACAATTAGTTTAAAAAAAAAAAAACATCTATAAAATAAAATAAAATGATAAGAGACAAAAGGGACCACATAACTCACGTCGATTTAAAAAGCAGATAATAAGAGTGGGTTTTAAGACGGGACATGAGTAGGCAGAACATTCCATACCCAGCATGCATAAGACATTAGGTCCTGACGTTGAGAAACTCTTAACCCAACGTTGGAACAACATGCATTTTGATGACGTTTAATCGATATTGGGTTCTGAAATTCATTTGACCATTGAATTTAGGTTATTTCCTAACCAAGAAGAACCATGATAAACATTCTGAATTCATTTCATCCATGCATTCATTTTCCAGATAATCATATTTATCTCACCATATGAAATATAACTTACTTCACTAATTAGGATGTATTTTTAATGTTATTACTTATGAAGTATATTGTGGATAAATTGAGATTAGGAAGTGAATAAAAGTGTTAGCAACTGCTATGTAAAGGAAAAGGGGTAGGGTTAAATAAGCTCTTCTTCTTCCTACTCCTTTTCGAACATCTTGATTAAAGAAACTGGAAATTGTGATGTATCATGTTGCATGCATGCATGTTCGAAATAAACTCAAACTCAAAGCCAACAACGTGGATCCCAGTTTAGACACCAACAGTGTCTCAATTTACAAATACAATGATTTCTTCAATGTTGTTTTAAAGTCAGTTTAGAAGTACAAAGTACCGTGTTTTTCGGAGTATAAGTCGCACCTGCCGAAAATGCATTATAAAGAAGGGAAAAAACATATATAAGTCACACTGGAGTATAAGTCGCATTTTTGGGGGAAATGTATTTGATAAAAAGCCAACACAAAGAATAGACATTTGAAAGGCAATTTAAAATAAATAAAGAATAGTGAACAACAGGCTGAATAAGTGTACGTCATATGAGGCATAAATAACCAACTGAGAACGTGCCTGGTATGTTAACGTAACATATTATGGTAAGAGTCATTCAAATAACTATAACATATAGAACATGCTATACGTTTACCAAACAATCTGTCACTCCTAATCGCTAAATCCCATGAAATCTTATACGTCTAGTCTCTTACGTGAATGAGCTAAATAATATTATTTGATATTTTACGGTAATGTGTTAATAATTTCACACATAAGTCGCTCCTGAGTATAAGTCGCACCAAACGATGAAAAAAACTGCGACTTATAGTCCGAAAAATACGGTAGGTATAATCAATGTTCTATCAATGTCTTGTGCTTGTTGGATAGTTTAGGGCCCACAATAGATAAGGTCCTGTCTCCCTTAGTCTTAAAGGGAACTGCACTTTTTGGGGGGAATTTTTGCCTATCGTTTGCAATCATTATGAAAGACATGACAATGGATGTGTTTTTTTAGTTTTTTTTAAATGCATTCTAACTCGTAATCAAACATAACTGTTTGCAGCCTCTTGTCCGCCCATAAAACCCAATATAAAAATATCCAAAAAGCGCCAAAAATGCTCCATTTACATTTTGTGACTTGAATATTAATCAAGTATTAGTGATATTGTTATCATAAGCACTAACGCAGACAAACTATTTATAGCGGCGCCGTGATCACTAGCGTGTGTGTGGCTATGTTTACATCGTCGAGTGGTCAGCTGTTTCCTCGCTTCCCTGCTCCTTGGAAGTGTATTGTAGATCATAAATCATGCCTCTCACCTGGATAGTAGAAGGACGAGGATGTAATCCGACAAGTTGGTACACTTTGACAGCCAATGTATGCTGAGAAAATGGTGAGAATGACAAAAAGACGCAAAGTTCCACCACCTTGTCTTTGCGAAGATTACATATCTAAATGGGAATATATGAACATCTATCCTAATGACAGAAGACATTGTACAGTAAGTGATGTTTGATTATGTTTTTTCGCTCTCCTAAAATCTGCAGTGAGTAATAATCAGTGCTGGTTGTTGGAAAAAAAAAGTGAACGTTGTGATGCGTTTTTTAAATAAATGCGCCGTGTATGCTTAAAATGATCAAAATACGCAAATATTAAATGTTGGTATAAATGTGCTTGTTACTACATTACATATATAATGTAGAGGGGGGGGGGGGGGGGTTACCACATATGCGGTCCTCTCCAAGGTTTCTCATAGTCATTCACAGCGACGTCCCACTGTGGTGAGTTTTTCTTGCCTTATGTGGGCTCTGTACCGCGGATATCATTGTGGCTTGTGCAGCCTTTGAGACACTTGTGATTAGGGCTATATAAAGAAACATTGATTGATTGATTGATATATACTGACATCATGTATATCAACGTCAATGGAGGTGTTTGGATGTTTTTTTAAGGGTTTTTATAGGCAGAATACAGCGATTCCCATTGAAAGCGGACTTTTTAATATTTAGAACGCATATAAAAAATTAAAAATAAACATTTGTGTTTGGATTGTGTGAAGAATGCATATATATATATATATGTTAAGAGTTATTTCTTTTTAATTCATAGTCATGTGTGAAGCAGCTAGTGTTTTCCATTTGCACTCTTTCTATTTCTTATCTTATGTCCGCAAGTAAACTATGTGTGTTACCTTGAGGGCCTGCACTGTATGAGATGGAATACTCCCTTTGTCTTATCTGTAGTGGAACAATGAAGCCGTGTTCCTTCTCAGACAGGTGGGGGCCTTCTTCGTTTTGCATAAGTGGGCTCTTCCGTTCGAGTGTCAGAACAACTTAAGAGGCCGGTATGAATGTATTAGTCTAGGTTGTTCTCTTGAAATTTCAGTAAAACTTGATGATATTCCTATTCTGTCCTGGTGATCCTTCTTACTCAGCAAATATGTCATCCAAAAGAACTTGGGATTGACCAGTAACTTAAATTCCCTTGGAGGAAGAACTGGTTTGACGCAACAATTGTGAATGGAGGCAAATTTCCCCCCAAAAAATGCAGTTCTCCTTTATGTCTCATCTTAAGCACCACATATTGGAACTGGCCCTCAGAGCTAGAGCATAGAATTTGGATTGTCTGAGATGTACTTTGGGGCCAGTCCATTCAAATCTTTACAAAATAACCATGACATTTTAAAATCAATTCTACAACAAACATGAAGCCAATGCAGGGAAGCAAGAATGGAGGCGATGTGCTCCCATTGTTTGGTTTCCGTTAAAAGTCATGCCATAGAGCTCTGGACTAAATATAAGCGTGAAAAATGCTCATTTTGACTCGTTCCATTAAAAAGTGCATTTCAGTCGTCCAGACGTGATGAGATAAAGGCGTCCATGACCTGTTCAAATTTTAAAAGCTTCTTTTAACAACAATGTTGATTTGTTTGTCTAACTTAAAACCATTGTCTAAAATAACTCCAAGGCTGGTGGCTGTGGGACGTACAGAGCTCTTAAGAAAGTCCAAGTCTAGCAGAGGGTCACTGTTGCCTAGCAGCACAACTTCCGTTTTACCTTTGTTTAGCTTTAACAAATTCTGAGCCAACTAGGCCTTGACGTCTTTTAAGCACTCGAGTAAGGGTGTCGGTGGGGGACTCTCATTTTTGGAGATTGGCAAATATATTTGGCAGTCATCTGCATAGAAATGAGAAAACATGCCATGCTTTTTGAATATTGCAACTAGTCGGATGATATCGTGTCCAAACAGGATGGACCCAAGAATTGATCCTTTTGGGACTCCACAGTCGGGGGGTGGGGATGAAGTAGACTACCCAAATCTTATACAGAAACTTGGCAGGTAAGACCTGAACTACTTCAGAGCAGTCCACATGACACCCACACAGTCTTCGAATCAAGATAAAAGAATTGTGTGGTATATCAGAATCAGAAATACTTTATTAATCCCAGAGGGGAAATTAAGATTTTCAGTACAATCCCATTCAAGAGCAGACAAACATTACAGGGAGACAGAACAGGATCGCTGACGGGTCTGCCAACTTCCGGCGGCCCTTACAAAAAAGGTGAGAAACAGGTAAACGCTGGGGGCGGGATATTCAGCCTAAGCCTGGGCCTGGAGATGGGGTCCAGACTGAGGCCAAGGAAAAAAGAAAAAAAACTCATAGCCATAGCACACAGACATGTGTGTAAGAGGGAAAGATCAAAGAACACAAAGGACATTAAAGACATTAAAAGAGCAGAGTTGATGCAACCAGCCATTTCTACATACAGCTACAAAAGTAAAACAAAAATAACTGTCAGGTTCAAACACTGATGACATCTATTAAACAAGACAAGAAGCAAGGAATTAAACAGAGACAGAATTAAATTTGGCTCAATGAGGAGAAACGCGTACACCTGCACCCTTGTACAGTGTTCCAAGCTCTGACGAAAGATTGTACGCGTCCTCTTTTATTTGGTCTTTCCCTGATTACATGGCAACAGCTGTTTCTAAGGGAGGGGGGTCGTAAACAGCCATCGCCTTTGATTACAAAACAGTTCAAAGAAAACGTCAAAACAGTTCAAAGAATAGTCGCCTGGAGGGGAGTATGGTCCTGCTTCCTCTCCGCTTTGTAGTTCTCGGGTCAAGACAAAATATTTCTGTTGATTACAATTCATCAAAGAAGCAGAACACCTTCATGTTGCTTCCCATCCTACACAGTGGAGTTTTACAAGCCTTTTGATTGGTCAAATCAAAGACAGCTTTTGTCTGCTCGCCGGGAACTGATGGCAACAGAAACATTTTGTGATAACTTAGATACAATTATTCTGACAATAACATACACTGTGGTGGTCTCTGCGGTGTTCCACGCCATCATCTTCTGGGGTGGGGGGGGAGCATGGCCAGAGAGAGGAGCAGACCCAACAAAGCAATCAAAAGAGCCGACTCCACCCTCGGCCGCCCACCAACTCTCGGCCAGTGTCCAGTCCGCATGGATGAGCGAGGATGCGTCCAAGGAGACCGAGGTGTCCGATACCTGCTCATTCAGCCAAGACACTGTGAAGCTTGTCCGTCCCGGCGCTCAGCGCCAGCTCCGCAGCCCTGTCTCTTCATCCGCATCTCCTCCAGTCTCTCCAAACGGACTCTGGTGGGGTAGAGACCCAGCAGCTGGTCTCCATGGCCAAAAGGCTCCCGGGAGGAAGATCCAGAAGTTGACAAAAAAGCATTATGCCATGATCCGTCACCCGGGTCATGGCATGATTTATGTTTGGTAGTTTTCCTGTTTTAGTCTGTTTCCTGGGTGCACCCTCTTTCCCTGTTTACTGTTGGTTTCCATGGGCACTGATTCTCCTCACCTGTCTTTGTTTAGCAATTAGTGTTCCCACCAGGTGTTTTGGTTAATCACTCCCCTTTATAGTTTTCTGTCACCCAGCATTAGTTGCTGGGTCAATGTTTGCTATAGGCAACAATTACGTTCTCCTGGTTTTTCTCCTCGCTCTAGTGATTTTTCTACACACTAGCATTCCTCGTTTTTCACCCTTGGTGACATTTTGGGTTTTTTAGCTCCATGCTTGTTAGCGTCCTCCTCTGTTTGTTTCCTTGTTTTTGTATTTACTTCTCATCAGCGCTCTTATTTTGTTCCATTTCCTGTTTGTCTCTGAGCACTGTTCGATCACTCACCTGCCGTTGATTGGCAGGCGGTCCACACCTGCTGTCCTATTTATGCCTTGTCTCGAGCGCGCCTGTGCAATTGCGCACTGCTCAAGCATCCTCTGCGCACGGCAAATCTATGCCACGCACAAAATCAAATAAAAAAATAAGCGCATAACAATTTGACACACGGACACGACAGAGAACAGTTTTCGTCATCATTGTTCAAATATTGTGACGTCTGTCGAGACGCTTTGAGGACATGAATTCCATCCATCACTTTACTGAGCAAAACTCTTTATTGTCGGCCATAAACACATCACCAAAACATTGGTAAAAAAAATGATATCTAGCAAAACTGGTCATTTTCTGCAGTACAAACCAGACCAAAAGCAACTTTGTCATATCAACAGCAGCCGCTCGCTCTTTCTCACTTGCGCCAACACATGCACATATGGCACTTAGCCAGTGATGTGTTTACAGCCACACAAAAAGTCGGACAACTCCAACACCACACACAAAGTGTCATTCCAGGTCGTTACATTACCAATCAAATGTGTGCTTATTCTAGTGTCATTTATTAGGAATCTTCATTTATAAATATTAATCATGAAATGCTGTTAGTATATTAAATAAATACTAATAAAAATATATTTTTTACAAACAGGAAGTTGCAGGAATGTACATGATAATCCACTGCTTACATCTCATTGTGCAACATGTGAATGTTTTAATGGGAACTAAATGCAATGTCTGAAAGGGGTACACATTATTTCCAAAGCAGGACCTCCACCCGGACAAGCAATACAAGTACACAGTTCATGAAAAACAATATTTTTTGTTATTGTCATTGTAAGTGGGCCTAAACACTTGTATTAGAAATGGAAATGACTGCTGTCATTTGATTATAATAATAAGAGAATGTTGTCTGTCTATCTGTGTTGGCCCTGCGATGAGGTGGCGACTTGTCCAGGGTGTACCCCGCCTTCCGCCCGAATGCAGCTGAGATAGGCTCCAGCACCCCCTGCGACCCCGAAACGGACAAGCGGTAGGAAATGGATGGATGGATGGAGATTGCTACCGGTGTCGGACGACCTCGTCTCACAAGATGCAGTTTCTCGTAAGTATCCTTCTTGAAAATGGCCTTGCAAATATATATCTGCCACCTAATCAACGTTTTGCTCTCCTTCTTTGTGAGTACCGGTGAGTTTTATGTGGCTTTCTACGGCTCCAGTGTCACTTCCTGTTTTCGCAACTTGTGATTGGATACTCACTTGGGACTCCCAAAGGAGTATCCAAATCACAGGCCAGCTAGAAGGCCTTACTGACAACAACTCGTGATCTGATTGGCTATGGCAATTGTCTATCAACTGTATGTCCCTGTTCACATTGTTGATTCTGAAGGCCCCGGGCAGAATTCTGATTGGATACAAACTCTAACCTAAAAACAGCACTGGAAGGAGCATAATATGACATGAAGAGAATATGAATACTTTGATATTTAGAGAAAGTAAATTAAAAATGACTTTGATCCTGAATTATGATCATGATTTCTGGTTATGTTAGGCCAGCAGAGAAGGCCTTGCTGGTCCTGACAGCCCACCACTGGTCCGATCTAGTCTTAGACTTAGATTGGTCAGATCTATTCTCAGAGAAGCGAAACGTCTATAAGACAAACCAAACAGTCCAGTTGCGATTGATTGAATGCCCTGAGATTACAATGACCTGGATGAATGATAGATAGCATTCATAAACAACAGGGCTAATGTTAACATATCGTAATGTGGAAGTCTTGCTCCCCAGGGTTCCTTGGATCACCACAGACGGACATGACAGCTTCGGTCATATTTGCGCACAATGATTTATTTTGCAATAAATAGTTATTTATGCTTTTCAGCAAATGTCTGTCACTCTCAGTGAGCACACAAATGGTTTCTCTGCAGTCTTTCGCTCGTGCTCCGCTGCCAACTCACCACCCTCAACGACCATCAACAACCCCCTTCTCCTTCCCGACTGCTCCCTTTAACAGAGCGACAGGTGATCAGACAAACACTCTCAGCTGTGTCATCCACGCACCTGTCGTTAATCTCGAAGCCGGTCCCGGCACGTCCCGCTTCGCTGCAGGTCCGCAGGCCACGCCCCTCACACGTAACTAAAACATAAAAAACAATCTGCAACGTACTGTTTTTTTTCTGGTTGAAAGTGGAATTCTGGTAGACTGAAATGTTTCTCATTTCTACTGACGACAGTGCACAATATGTTATTTTCCAATTTTTTATGGTAAACTAGTGTTCCGACACCAAAATTATTTTGATACTTTTTTAAATAAAGGGCACCACAAAAAAATTGCATTATTGGCTTTATTTTAACAAAAAATCTTACAGTACATCAAACATTTGTTTCTTTGTTTCAAGCTTGTCCTTGAATAAAATAGTGAACATACAAGACAACTTTTCTTTTAGTAATAAGCAGACAAAGGCTCCTAATTTAGTCTGCTGACATATGCAGTAACATATTGTGTCATTGTTATTAAGGACAAGTGGTAGAAAATGAATTATTAATCTACTTGTTCATTTACTGTTAATATCTGCTTACTTTTTCTTTTAACATGTTCTATCTACACTTCTGTTAAAATGTAATAATCACTTATTCTTCAGTTGTTTGATACTTCACATTAGTTTTGGATGATACCACTAATTTGGGTATCAATCCGATACCAAGTCGTTACGGGATCGTACATTGGTCATATTCAAAGTCCTCATGTAATCACAGTAGTATCGACAAGATACGCTACTGTACTTGGTATCATTACAGTGGATGTTAGGTGTAAATCTATTAATGGTGTTTGTTTACATTTTGACACTGGTGAGCTACGGTGTGTAGTGAGGCATGTTTAGCTATTCCTCGTCCTGCAGGGACGATACTGGTAAGAAACGTACTTTATTTGTCGCCACGGAGACAAGGATTAGTGATTTAGAAGAAACTAAAACACTGCTGACTGTCACGTCTGTGTGATCATGTTTTGTTTTGGTTATGTTCAGTTTGGTTTTTGGACCCTTTGTGCACTCTTGTTTTGTTTCCATGACAACCCATTAGTTTTCACCTGTCCTCATGTCACGCACCTGTCTCACGTTTTGCACTCGCGCACCTGTCACTAATCATGTCACTCTTATTTTAAACCTGTATTTTTCTGTTGATCGTCCAGGTGACATTATCCGTACTACCCCTGTTACGCCATTGATCGCGTGTTCCATGCCATAGATTCCTGCTCTGTCAAGTAAGTTTTTGTTATCAATGCCACAGTTAGTGATTTTAGTTTCATGTTCATAGTTTTTGCCTTTGTGCTAGATTTGTTTTCATTAGCCAAGTTTGTACTTCCGCCCTTGTGCGCGCTTTTTGTTTATTCCTTTTGTTAGTGTTAAATCAAATATGTATCTACCTTCACGCCATGTCCATTCCAACTTTACTTGCATCTCGGGAAAACAAACATCCCTTAGTCCAAGTCTTGACACTGACTGGGTCTGGACTCAGGAGGCACCTCTTCCTGAGGGCGTTTCAGTGTTATAACTTCACCTTTATCGTGAGTTTTTAAGCCAAAATGCGTCCGTTCTCCCTTTTCTGTCTATACATTGTGTCTGCTTGTAAGTACTCCGTGATCGTGCGCTGCCGAACATGCTCGTCTGCTCGTAAAACTAGCAATGACACCAGCAGCCAGGTACTATACTAATACTGGTATACCATACAACCCTAAGGTAAACACTGAAGAGTTGTACTGCCTCGCCTGATGTCATGTGACTGCCAGGCTCTGTTATGTCCTGTGAAATGTCGTCAAACGTTACTGGTGCTTATGTGCTTATGAAACAAGCCAGTCTGTGTGCTCAAAAAATACTGTTTGAGGGCAACAAGCCGATACAAGTCTATTATATGAGACTGAAGAGCAACAATGCTGAAGGGGAAGCAGGGCTGGATTGGGTATATTAACAGCCCGACAAGGCAATGGATCTATTAGGCGGTGCAGATTTGTGATGTTTTCATTTACTTTGGTGTTTTTCACCTCTTGATTAGATTTGGATGGCCTGTGGGTAAACAATGTTGGTGGATTTCATTTGCTCTCTTTTAGCACCACAGTGTGAGGGCGTGCAAATACATTAGCCACTTGCAACAACATGGAAGCACTCTAATAGTTTCTCCACCTTTGCGGTCCAAATACCTTAAAACAACAAGTCCATGTTATCATTTAGTTTGCAGGATCCATGGACTCGCGATGGTGACACCCGATGCTGTTTGATTCAGTGTTCACATCACACTTACAACATTGGACCACAAACAAAATGTCATTGTTGGCTTGGCTTTAACTAAAAATCTTATGACATATTAAACAAATCAAAGAACATTTGGGGCATAAAATAAGATAGTGAACATATAAGATAACTTCTCTTATAGTAATAAGTAAACAAACAAAGGCTCCTAATTGACTGCGGACTTAATCAGTAACATATTGTGTCGTTTCCCATTTTATTATTTTGTCAAAATTATGAGGGATTATAAATCTACTAGTTCACTAATTTTGTGATAGAGTGATTGGAGCACATACTTGTTGGTCACAAAAAACATTCATGAAGTTTGGTTCTTTTATGAATTTTTTATGGGTCTACTGAAAATGTGACCAAATCTGCTGGGTCAAAAGTATACAAACAGCAACGTTAATATTTGCTTACATGTCCCTTGGCAAGTTTCACTGCAATAAGGCGCTTTTGGTAGCTTCTGGTTGAATTTTTGACCACTCCTTTTGACAAAATTGGCCACAGAACCTTATCTGTCACACCTGGGTAAAGTCTTGTCGCCAAACAAAGTGATACACCTTTCAATATTTGAGTATTTTTTTACTGTTATTTCTAATTAAGTCAGATAATTGCACTCTCAAATTGTTCTCATTATTCTCAAATTTGAGATATGATGGCTTTGTTAAGACATTTAAGAGAAATAATCAAGACATGAAGATATACATAAGATCTCTTTTATTGTTCATACATCTCATTTATTTCTCTTTAATTCTCCTTCAAAATAAATGAGACATAATTGAGATCAGTGGCATACATATATGAGCTCTCCTCAGTGTATCCCACTTCTCAAGTATTGCTCACATGGTTGTCTCAACTCAACCTCCTTTGTCTCAGTGATGTCTTGTCTCTTTTTAGCTTATTTATTCAATCAATCAATCAATGTTTATTTATATAGCCCTAAATCACAAGTGTCTCAAAGGGCTGTACAAGCCACAACGACATCCTCGGTACTGAGCCCACATACGGGCAAGGAAAAACTCACCCCAGTGGGACGTCGGTGAATGACTATGAGAAACCTTGGAGAGGACCGCATATGTGGGTAACCCCCCCCCTCTAGGGGAGACCGAAAGCAACGGATGTCGAGTGGGTCTGACATAACATCGTGAAAGTCCAGTCCACAGTGGATCCAACACACCAGCGGGAGTCCAGTCCACAGCGGGGCCAACAGGAAACCATCCCGAGCGGAGACGGGTCAGCAGCGCAGAGATGTCCCCAACCGATGCACAGGCTAGTGGTCCACCCGGGGTCCCGGCTCTGGACAGCCAGCACTTCATCCATGGCCACCGGACCTATGCGACTCCCCCTCGCAAGGGACAGGGGAGAAGAGGAGAGAAGAAAAGAAACGGCAGATCAACTGGTCTAAAAAAGGGGGGGTCTATTTAAAGGCTAGATTATACAAATGAGTTTTAAGATGGGACTTAAATGCTTCTACTGAGGTAGCATCTCTAACTGTTACCGGGAGGGCATTCCAGAGTACTGGAGCCCGAATAGAAAACGCTCTATAGCCCGCAGACTTTTTTTTGGCTCTGGGAATCACTAATAAGCCGGAGTTCTTTGAACGCAGATTTCTTGTCGGGACATATGGTACAATACAATCGGCGAGATAGGCTGGAGCTAAACCGTGTAATATTTTATACGTAAGTAGTAAAACCTTAAAGTCGCATCTTAAGTGCACAGGAAGCCAGTGCAACTGAGCCAGTATAGGCGTAATATGATCAAACTTTCTTGTTTTTGTCAAAAGCCTTGCAGCCGCATTTTGTACCAACTGTAATCTTTTAATGCTAGACATAGGGAGGCCCGAAAATAATACGTTACAGTAATCGAGACGAGACGTAACGAACGCATGAATAATGATCTCAGCGTCGCTAGTGGACAAGATGGAACGAATTTTAGCGATATTACGGAGATGAAAGAAGGCCGTTTTAGTAACACTCTTAATGTGTGACTCAAACGAGAGAGTTGGGTCGAAGATAATACCCAGATTCTTTACCGAGTCTCCTTGTTTAATTGTTTGGTTGTCAAATGTTAAGGTGGTATTATTAAATAGATGTTGGTGTCTAGCAGGACCGATAATCAGCATTTCCGTTTTCTTAGCGTTGAGTTGCAAAAAGTTAGCGGACATCCATTGTTTAATTTCATTAAGACACGCCTCCAGCTGACTACAGTCCGGCGTGTTGGTCAGCTTTAGGGGCATGTAGAGTTGAGTGTCATCAGCATAACAGTGAAAGCTAACACCGTACTTGCGTATGATGTCACCCAGCGGCAGCATGTAAATACTAAAGAGTGCAGGGCCAAGAACCGAACCCTGGGGAACTCCGCACGTTACCTTGACATAGTCCGAGGTCACATTGTTATGGGAGACGCACTGCATCCTGTCAGTAAGATAAGAGTTAAACCAAGACAAGGCTAAGTCTGACATACCAATACGTGTTTTGATACGCTCTAATAAAATATTATGATCGACGGTATCGAAAGCGGCGCTAAGATCAAGAAGCAGCAACATAGATGACGCATCAGAATCCATCGTTAGCAATAGATCATTAGTCATTTTTGCGAGGGCTGTCTCCGTAGAGTGATTTGCCCTGAAACCGGATTGAAAAGGTTCACAGAGATTGTTAGTCACTAAGTGTTCATTTAGCTGCTGTGCAACAGTTTTTTCGAGAATTTTGGAAATAAACGGAAGGTGGGAGACCGGTCGGTAGTTTACCATGAGGTCAGGATCGAGGTTAGGTCTTTTGAGCAGAGGATGAATAACCGCTTTTTTGAATGCTAGGGGAACAGTGCCGGAGGAAAGTGATAAGTTTATAATATTTAACACTGATGGACCTAATAATACAAACAGTTCCTTGATAAGTTTCCCAGGAAGTGGGTCAAGTAAACATGTTGTTTGTTTTATCCCACTTACACGCTGTAATAATTCCTCTAATGTTATTTCATCAAAAATAGAGAGACTATTTTGGAGGGCAGTGTCCGTCGTATATACAGTCGTATTTGTGTTAATAGAACCCAGTTGTAGCTGGGATGCGTTGTCTTTAATCTCCTTTCTAATGAGTTCAATTTTCTTATTAAAGAAATTCATAAAGTCATCTGCTGAGTGGGTGGAGCTACTGGGAGGAGTCCCTTGTTGGGTTAGCGATGCTACTGTACTAAACAGAAATTTAGGATCGTTTTTGTTGAGGCGGATGAGATTTGAGTAGTATTTAGCTTTAGCTAAGGTAAGCATGCGTTTATAAGTTATTAAACTATCACTCCATGCTTGATGGAAAACCTCAAGTTTAGTCGCGCGCCATTTGCGTTCCAGTTTTCTACATGATAATTTATGAGCTCTAATTTCTTCTGTAAACCATGGGGTGCGCCTTTTAGGGGCCCTTTTTTGCTTTAGCGGTGCTATACTATCAATAATTTCGCGCAAGGCATCGTCAAAGTTGTTAGTGAGTTTATCAATAGAGCCGACATAATTTGGGAATGGTGCTATTACCGAAGGCAGTAGGTCAGCAAGAGTCATCGTTGTGGCAGCATTAATGTTGCGGCCGCTATAGCAGTTATTATTATTATTAGCTTGTTGACAAAGAGTCAAAACTTCAAATTTTATTGGAGCGCCACGCACTGAGGGTCCGATGGGGTATTCATATGGATATTAAAGTCCCCCATTATGATTATATTGTCGGCGTGCGTCACTAGATCAGCAACGAACTCTGAGAATTCACTGATAAAGTCCGAATAGGGCCCAGGGGGGCGGTAGATAACAGCCAGGTCGAGAGGTAGCGGTGTGACGGACCTCATAGTAAGCACCTCAAACGATTTATATTTATTATTTAGGTTAGGGGTAAGGTTGAAATTTTCATTGTATATTAGTGCGACACCCCCTCCCCTTTTAAGAGGGCGGGCAACATGCGCATTCGTATAGTTAGGAGGAGATGCCTCATTGAGCGCAAAAAATTCGTCCGGTTTGAGCCAGGTTTCGCTAAGACCAATGACGTTAAGATTGTTGTCTCTAATGACCTCATTAACCAATAACGCCTTGGGAGACAATGATCTTATGTTTAAAAAGCCCATATTATAGGTATTGGGCTGTTTTGACGAGTTTTTGTTAAGATTATCCGTAGTGGCAATATTAACAATGTTGCGTTTATTATGCGTAGTGCACTTTAAATAGTTTCGACCATATCTAGGAATTGATATGACGGGAATTTTCCGATTGTTTGCTTGGTGCTGCAATAGACTGGACATATCATAATTTGCCACCTCAGTAGAATGCATGTCCACCTCTGACACAGACACAACAGAAAAAACATTATGTGAATTGTGTATTATTCTAAGAGAATTGCTATGCGTACATGGATTATCCAGCCTGGCGCTGGCTAGTTCTAGCTTAACTGACTCCTCACCCGGACTAACAGACATTGTAATTGCCTGTGACCGGGCTTGCTCTAGTGTAGTCAGTCAAGTGAGACTTAAATAGTAGTCTATGTTTCTAGACAGGATGATGGCGCCTTCCTGGTTAGGGTGAAGGCCGTCTCTCATCAGCAAGCCTGGTTTGCCCCAGAAAGAGGGCCAGTTATCAATAAACGTTAGTCCCTGCGTCCTACAGTAGCTAGCCAACCACTTGTTAAGCGAGACTAATCTGCTATATCTCTCATCATTGCCTCTCGCAGGCAGGGGGCCAGAGACAATTACTCGATGCCTGGACATCTTTCTGGCGAGATCACAAGTCCTGGCTATGTTTCTCTTTGTAATCTCTGACTCTTAAGGGTCCCTTAGGAGGAATAAAAGAGAAACAATTGATCACAGAATTAGACAGATATGAGAAGCTCAAAATGTTCTCAAGATACGAGATCAGGCAACAGATGAGCAAGCACATTTTTGCTATGGGTGGGTTTCGTCCGATTTCATGTTGTCTTGTCATTTCCTGTTTTATTTTGAAATGCTGACTCTCCCTCTCGTTTCAGATCACTTGCCTTTCCTCCTGTATCACTGGTGTGATGTGTTTCCTGATTGCCCGATTCTGCCCACCTGTGTCACTGTATCTTCTTGTGGGTACCTCCAGCGTTCCTTTGCCACAGTATTATCCCCAGCTATAGCCACATTTTGTATACCTTTTTTGGATCCACGGGAGTATTTTGGTTTGTAAGTTTTGTCAGGTAAGATTAGCTTCCTAATCTACCTAGTAGTTTTTGTTCATAGCACCTTTTTCCCTCCGTAGCCGGAGCGTTTTGAGTTTTTGATTTTTTTTTAGTAAGTTTAGTGGTCAGGTTAGGTCTGGTTTGATAGCTTGTTCTTGTTTCTCCCATTTTGGACCCCTTCCCTGTTCAGAATAAATATCTGTTTCTGAAAATCCTGCATCTGTGTTCAGACTCCTGTTCTGGTCGTGACATTATCTTTGTCCATGTGATGTCCGATGAAACAAAAATTGAGCTGTTTGGCCACAATACCCAGCAATATGTTTGGAGGAGAAAAGGTGAGGCCTTTAATCCCAGGGACACCATCCCTACCGTCAAGCATGGTGGTAGTAGTATTGTGCTCTGGACCTGTTTTGCTGCCAATGGAACTAGTGCTTTACAGAGAGTAAATGAGACAAATGCTTCCAAATACCTCCAAATTCTTCAGGACAACCTAAAATCATCAGCCCGGAGGTTGGGTCTTGGGCGCAGTTGGGTGTTCTAACAGGACAATGACCCCAAACACGCGTCAAAAGTGGTAAAGGAATGGCTAAATCAGGCTAGAATTAAGCTTTTAGAATGGCCTTCCCAAAGTCCTGACTTAAAACGTGTGGACAATGCTGAAGAAACAAGTCCATGTCAGAAAACCAACAAATTTAGCTGAACTGCACCAATTTTGTCAAGAGGAGTGGTCAACAATTCAACCAGAAGCTTGTGGATGGCTACCAAAAGTGCCTTATTGCAGTGAAACTTGACAAGGGACATGTAAGCAAATATTAACATTGCTGTATGTATACTTTTGACCCAGCAGATTTGGTCACATTTTCAGTAGACCCATAATAAATTCATAAAAGAAGCAAACTTCATGAATGTTTTTTGTGACCAACAAGTATGTGCTCCAATCACTCTATCCCAAAAAAAGTTGTAGAAATTATTGGACACTCAAGACAGCCATGACATTATGTTCTTTACAAGTGTATGTAAACTTTTGACCACAACTGTGTGTGTGTGTATATATATATATATATATATATATATATATATATATATATATATATATATATATATATATATATATACACACACACACACACACAGTTGTGGTCAAAAGTTTACATATATATATATATATATATACACACGCACACACACACATATACATACATACATATATATATATATATATATATACATACATAAGTATATCTATATACAGACATATATATGTAAGCTGTGAAAATCTGCTGTACAGTATGTGTGCTTGGGTCCTATTTTCAGGAACACTAATACAAAACCTCACAATAATGTCTGATTGAATGCTAAAAACGTTAAGACAGACCGCCTTAAAAAACGGAATGGAATTTTATTTTTTTTTACTGAATGAGACACCCAGAAAGTACATGAATATAAAGAATGTGGGTTTTACAATCTTAACTATGAATGATAAAACACTGAATATTGACAACGTATGAACGTCACCCCCCCCCCCCCCCCCCTCTCGATCGACATATTTTACAATCAAGCAAAAGGCAACAAAAATGCAACAAACAGCAAAATATGAACGTGAAGGGTAAAAAAAACAAAAAACCTTACTATCTGAAAAAAGATCGAAAATAGACCATTCATCGGCAGTGCGCCTTATAATCCGGTGCGTCCTATGGTCCGGAAAATATACGGTACTCATTCAACCCTGAAAAAAAAAAATCAAAATAAATTGCGAAAATCTGACGATTGGACAACAAAGTATAAATGTTCTGCCCCGAGCAAATACTCAAGTCATCGCTTCCTGTCGGACATTTAAAGTGATTGTGAGGGGGGCGTGGCCTGCGGACCTGCAGCGAAGCGGGGTGTGTCAGGATCGGCTTCGAGATCAGTGACAGGTGCGTAGATGACACAGCTGTGAGTGTTTGTCTGCTCACCTGTCACTCTGTTAAAGGCAGCGGTCGGGAAAGAGAGGAGGTTTGTTGATGGTGGAGAAACTTAAACATGGCTGAAAAGCACCCTTTATTGAAAAATAAGTCATTGCTCGCAAAGATGAACACGACTGTAATGTCCATCATTGGTGGTCCAGAGAACCCGGAGGAGCAAGACCTCCACAGTGATGAACGCAGTTTTCAAGACAAGAATCAACAACAATACAAATCCATACGTGCAAACTTCATCACTTGGTCAGAGCTTTGTTAGTAAAGATTGTGCATACAGTTTTTTGGTTCGTTTTGTATTGAAATTGCTAAATTTGTGGTGTCTTTTTGTATTCGTGGTCGTGTTGTTTTTTTGTCTAAGATGGACATTATGTATGTAAAATACACAATGGACGCTGTACTGTTGTAATGTTTATTTTATGTTTACATTACAATCCTAAATGAAAAAGAAAATAAAGAAATATTACTGAGGAAAGAAAATAATTCAAAAGAAGGAACATCAATCCACCCAAAAAACCTCTGGAGCTTCTATTTTTTTTCATACTGTTAACTATCTGCACACGCTGGAATCCAGTAGTGAGGGCAGAATAATGAATTTATTGACAGTGCAGTGTGAAAGCCAATGTGTTTACTTTGTAATTAAGTAAACGCAGTTTCAAAGGAATATAACCTGCGGAGGCACTTTCTGACGAAGCATCCACATTTTGATGTCTGGACTCTCGAAACTGCGTCCCTTTTCATTATGTAGCTGAAAGGCCCTGCCGTATGAGTTCTGGCTTATCTATTAATAAAATAATCAGGCCAACATGTAACTCTGTTATAATTGTATCTTGTGTGTCCAATACATTAGTTAGCATACAAAAACTAATATATTCCTTTAAGCCAGGGGTGTCCAAAGTGCGGCCCGCAGCTAACACATTCTGGAAATACTATTGTAAAAATTAAAAAAAACATTTAAAAAAGTGGAATGAGGTGAAATCTAACGAGAAAAAGTTGCAATGTGGACACAAAAGCTGCCATGCAGGCTGTTTTTTTTTTCTTTTGTCTTTCTTCATTTTTCTTTTTTTGCCATTGCTCAAAAAAATAATAATAATGACAAAAAATCCATGTTATAATGAATTATTTTCAGGGCTCCAATTACTTCAATAATTCCACTTTAAAATGTTTTATGTGGTAAATATTGCATATATTGTGTAGTAGCCATAAAAAAACATCAAAGTTTTCTTTGACAAAAGCGCATAAAACAAACAAAATAATAGTTCCAGCATAAAATCGACAGATATATCTGAAGTTGATCTCGTAACTTAAGTGTTGAAAGTAAAAGAAAAACCTAATAAAAATGTATCACTTTATGAGTGGGGCACCTTTTGGATCCCAAATATATTTAGTGATTTTTTATTTATCTTTTCACTGTGATTACTCAAAAATATGAAAGAATTAAAATCAATGGTGTCCTGCATTATTGATCTTTTAGGGCTCTAATTACTAAATACTGCATATTTCAGTTTTACTATAAAAAAACTAAGTTGTTTTTGACATAAAAGCCATAAAACATTTTTTTTAATTTGTATTACTTTATATCAACTTGAAGTTGATATAGAGATTTACTGTAAGCGTTAAATAATTTAAAAAAAATAATAATCTGATTCATTTTTAACATTTTAATGACTGAGACCCTTTATGGTCCCTGGGACCCCTAAAGGTAAAATAAATAAAACATGCATATATTTTGTTATGGTTTGAAAATGAAAAATATCAAAATGGCCCCCACATGCTTTAATTTTTCCGTGTGCGGCCCTCAGTGGAAAAAGTTTGGACACCCCTGCTTTAAGCCAAAGTCAACTCCAGCTTTACAGATACCACGTTGCTGAAATGAATTACAGTTTTTGAACGGTCCATTTTGCAAAATGCCACTCGCTAACAAACATGTGCTGATGAAAATTACCCCTTGGCTGAAGTAGTTATTCTTACTGTAACGGTAATTGAAACCAATGAGAAAAACAACAACAACAACAACAATGATAAACTGTAAACTGGCAGGCAGCTTAGTACATTACATGGTGGCGTTCCTCTGTAACCAATTAGCGTTAATGTGCGCTCTCGTGAAAACAAGTTTTTTTTTTCGCCCCCCACCCCCCCCCAGATGAAGACGGGCCTTGGGGTCGTGCAAACACACAAACAAAACAAGGCATTTGTTTTTGTTTCTCTCCCGGGCTCCATGGCAACCCCATATTTTTCGCTTTTGACTTTGGAAGTTTGAGTGGCAACACTGTGAATACCAGAGCGTGTAAAGATGATGGCAGGCACAAAGAGCAAAATGACGCGTGGGGGGCTACTTGACAATGTTAATTGTGGAGAGCGCAGTTGTTGAACTGTGTGCTATTCATGAAAAAATGATGAAGCACAAGGCAAATCAAGGATTCCTTGGTGCAGGTGCACCAACCAACACTTTTAGATGTGGTCTTCATGCTAACAATGTCTTATTGTATCATTTTCAACAGCCTACTTTACACTACATACACAGCAGCGTGTATAATAAATAAACTTTATTTGCGGATGTTACTAATAATAATAATTATTAGACTACAATAGCTGCTGCTGCTACTACTACTGATAATATTACATCTACGACTACTACTAATAATACAGTTGCGGTTGTTAATAATTATACTACAATTACTACTACTACTAATGCTGCTGTTACTAATACTAAAAATACTACAATAACTGCTGCTACTTCTAATAATACCACTATTACAATTACTGCTAATAATAATATTAAAATTACTACGCCTACTAATCACAATGCTACACTTACTGTTACTAATACTACAAATACTACTACTACTACAAATGCTGTTACTAATACTAAAAATACTACAATAACTGCTGCTACTACTATTACTGCTAATAATAATATTACTACAATTACTACACCTACTAATCACAATACTACAATTACTACTACTACTACAAATGCTGCTGTTACTAATACTAAAAATACTACAATAACAGCTGCTACTTCTAGTAATACCACTATTACAATTACTGCTAATAATAATACTACAATTACTACGCCTACTAATCACAATGCTACACTTACTACTGTTACTAATACTACAAATACTACAATTACTACTACTACTACAAATGCTGTTACTAATACTAAAAATACTACAATAACTGCTGCTACTACTATTACTACTACTATTACTGCTAATAATAATAATATTACTACAATTACTACACCTACTAATCACAATACTACAATTACTACTACTACTACAAATGCTGCTGTTACTAATACTAAAAATACTACAATAACTGCTGCTACTTCTAGTAATACCACTATTACAATTACTGCTAATAATAATACTAAAATTACTACGCCTACTAATCACAATGCTACACTTACTACTGTTACTAATACTACAAATACTACAATTACTACTACTACTACAAATGCTGTTACTAATACTAAAAATACTACAATAACTGCTGCTACTACTATTACTACTACTGCTAATAATAATAATATTACTACAATTACTACACCTACTAATCACAATACTACAATTACTACTACTACAAATGCTGCTGTTACTAATACTAAAAATACTACAATAACTGCTGCTACTTCTAGTAATACCACTATTACAATTACTGCTAATAATAATACTAAAATTACTACGCCTACTAATCACAATGCTACACTTACTACTGTTACTAATACTACAAATACTACAATTACTACTACTACAAATGCTGTTACTAATACTAAAAATACTACAATAACTGCTGCTACTACTATTACTACTACTATTACTGCTAATAATAATAATATTACTACAATTACTACACCTACTAATCACAATACTACAATTACTACTACTACTACAAATGCTGCTGTTACTAATACTAAAAATACTACAATAACTGCTGCTACTTCTAATAATACCACTATTACAATTACTGCTAATAACAATAATAATACTAAAATTACTACGCCTACTAATCACAATGCTACACTTACTACTGTTACTAATACTACAAATACTACAATTACTACTACTACTACAAATGCTGTTACTAATACTAAAAATACTACAATAACTGCTGCTACTACTATTACTACTACTATTACTGCTAATAATAATAATATTACTACAATTACTACACCTACTAATCACAATACTACAATTACTACTACTACTACAAATGCTGCTGTTACTAATACTACAAATACTACAATAACTGTTGCTACTACTAATAATATTAATAGTACTCCTAATAATAGTAATACTACAATTACTACGACTACTAATCATAATACTACAATTACTACTAGTAGTAGTAATAATACAAT
Organism: Entelurus aequoreus; assembly: GCF_033978785.1. NCBI lineage: Eukaryota > Metazoa > Chordata > Actinopteri > Syngnathiformes > Syngnathidae > Entelurus > Entelurus aequoreus. The sequence continues at coordinate 30,114,279 of NC_084756.1, read as the reverse complement.
TACTACTACTAACAATAGTAATACTATAACTACTACTAGTAGTTATAGGGGGTGTAGGGGGGTGGGTAGAGATAGCACCCTTGTTGATTGGCAGCTGCTCCCTACTCGTAGGGAGGCCACGCTTCACCGGTTCTCATCCATCCCCTAAATCTCTCACGTGCTGGCTCCAAGCGCCACACCCCGGTACACTGCCTCAGCTGGCAGACCAAACCACGTGAGGGGGTGGTGTGTACACTGCACCACTAGGCGGAGGAGCTGCACCAGTCAGCCAACGGCTAGGGCGGAGGAAGACCACATAGGACTCAACGGCCAAGTGTAAAGGAGTAAACCTTACAAATCCGGAGTGGAGCCCCGAAGGCGGATAGGTGCTCGCAAGACAACACCCTTCCGGCAACTCCTGCAGCAAAGCTGGTGCCAAACGTCATGCTCCGCATTCCTTTGGATCCCGTCAGCCAAGCCAAGAGGGGGATTCTGACGACTGGGCAACCCAAAGTCCCCATACCTTATGCCCAGGCTTGCGCCATGGAAGTCACAAAAACTGGAGAGGTCACTCCAGCCTCGCTCGCAAGAGTGAGGACACAACACGGAAGCTGGCAGTTTACGGGTTATAAGTCCCATCTGATTGGCGTAAGTATGGGGCGCCACGGGTCAGCTTCGACGGTGGGAGGGATCATAGTGTCCCAGTGGACGACTACTGCCCGCCTCAAACCGGGCAGCCCCCGGTCAGTAGGGTGTCGGCCCGCCAACGTTTGCCTGCTTCAGTGGGTGCCTGGAGCTTAGTGTACTGTAAAGGCACGATGAGCAGACGGTAAATCTTTGCACCAAACAATAAGAAAATTAAAAAGAAGACTCCAGCTCTTCTATTTGGTAGCTGGAACGTGCGCACTATGCGCACAGGCATCTCAGATGACCTCAGAGTGGTGGAAGACACCAGAAAGACAGCCATCATTGACAGAGAGCTCACCAGACTCAACGTCAGCATAGCTGCCCTCCAAGAAACCCGGCTCCCTTCCAGCGGCTCCCTCAGAGAGGAGAACTACACCTTCTTCTGGAAGGGCAGAGAACCCGAAGAGCCCCGCCAGCATGGTGTTGGCTTTGCCATCAAAAACACCCTCCTGGCTGCAGTGGAGCCTCCCTCAGGTGGCACCGAGCGCCTTTTGTCCATCCGCCTCGCCACTGCTGCTGGTCATGTCAACATCCTCAGTGTGTACGCTCCCACTCTCACCTCATCGGAAGACACAAAAGACCAGTTCTATGGGCAGCTTGATGAACTGATAAAGGGCCTCCCAAAAGATGAGCCCTTATTCCTCCTTGGCGACTTCAATGCCAGAGTAGGTGCAGATCACAAGTCATGGCCCTCCTGCCTTGGACGTCATGGCACAGGGAAGGTAAATGAGAATGGTCAAAGGCTGCTGGAACTGTGCTCCTACCATGACCTCTGCATTACAAACACCTTCTTCGAGTGTAAACCATCACACAGAGTGTCGTGGAGGCATCCGCGGTCCCAACGCTGGCACCAACTCGACCTTGCCATCACCAGGCGCTCTGCCTTAAACAATGTCCTCATCACCAGAAGCTACCATAGTGCAGACTGTGACACTGACCATGCCCTTGTGTGCAGCAAAGTGCGTCTCCAGCCACGCAAGCTACATCACTCCAAACCAAAAGGCCGCCCCCGGATCAACACAGTACACATGTCAGATCCCCTTAAGGTGGACGCATATGTAACCAACCTGGATGAAGCCCTACAGGACCTGCCAGATCATGACGCCACAGGAAAGTGGAATGCCATGAGGGACACAATTTACAACACGGCCATGTCCTCGTTTGGCAAGAAAGAACATCCCTGCCAGGATTGGTTCAAAGCCCACCTTCCAAGGATGAAACCAGAAATAGAGGCTAAACGTGCAGCCTTCTTAGCACACAAGGAATGCCCAAATGAACAGACACTCACAGCACTCAGAAGGGCTCGGAACACCACCCAGCGTGTTGCTAGACAGTGTGCCAATGAATATTGGCAACAACTGTGTAAGGAAATACAGAGCTGTGCCGAGTCCGGAAACACACGCGGCATGTACAACGGCATCAAAAAGGCCCTTGGCCCTGCAGTAAAAGGAATTGCCCCCCTGAAATCTCTGTCAGGGGAGAAGATCACTAACCGGGAGGAACAGATGACCAGATGGGTGGAACACTACTCAGAACTGTACTCCCGTGAAACATCAGTTTCCAATGCTGCCCTTAGTGGTACGAAGGATCTGCCCATCATGGAGGAGCTAGATGAAGTGCCCACTATGGAAGAGCTCAGCAAAGCCATTGATGCCCTCCCAAACGACAAAGCACCAGGTAGCGATAACATCCCACCTGAAGCCATCAAGCACGGGAAACCTGCCCTGCTTCAGCCTCTGTATGAGTTGCTCTGCATGTGCTGGGAGGAGGGTGCAGTCCCACAAGACATGCGTGACGCCACCATTGTGACACTGTATAAAAACAAAGGTGACCGCAGTGACTGCAACAACTACAGAGGGATCTCCCTTCTCAGCATTGTCGGCAAAGTGTATGCACGCATCCTCCTCAACAGGCTGCAGAGACTCGCGGATCGTGTCTATCCAGAATCCCAATGTGGCTTCAGAGCAGGCAGGTCGACAACTGACATGATCTTTTCCCTTCGACAGCTCCAGGAAAAGAGTAGAGAGCAAGGCCAGCCACTCTACATGATGTTCATAGACCTCACCAAGGCCTTCGATCTGGTCAGCAGGGAAGGCCTATTCCAGCTCCTTGAGAAGATTGGCTGCCCCCCAAAGCTCGGCAGCATGGTGACCTCCTTCCATGTCAACATGAAGGGCACAGTCCTGTATGACGGATCATCCTCAGAACCATTCTGTATCAACAGTGGTGTCAAGCAGGGCTGTGTACTTGCACCAACCCTTTTCGGGATTTTCTTTTCCCTGCTCCTGTCTTACGCCTTCGACTCCTCCACTGATGGTGTATACCTGCACACCCGGTCTGATGGGAGATTGTTTAACCTGGCGCGACTGCGTTCTAAGACCAAGGTCAGGACAGTTCTCATCAGGGAGATGTTGTTTGCTGATGATGCAGCCCTCATGACTCACACAGAGGATGCCCTTCAGAGTTTGGCTGACCGCTTTGCCGATGCTTGTAAGCAGTTTGGGCTCACAATAAGCCTGAAGAAGACCAACATCAGTGCACAAGACATCAGTACTGCCCCCTCCATCACAGTTGATAACATCAGACTGGACACTGTGGACGAGTTCACCTACTTGGGATCAACAATCAGCAACAACCTCTCACTGGACATCGAACTGGACAGGCGTCTCGGAAAGGCAAATACCATCATGGCTAGACTGACCAAGAGAGTGTGGGAGAACGGAGCGCTGTCAGAACACACCAAGATCCGTGTATATCAGGCCTGCGTTCTCAGCACCCTTCTCTATGGAAGTGAATCCTGGACCACCTATATGAAGCAAGAACGTCGGCTCAACACCTTCCACATGCGGTGCCTCAGGCGCATCCTCAACATCAGCTGGCAGGACCACATCCCATACACCAACATCCTGCAGCGCGCCAAGATCCCCAGCATGTACTCCCTGCTGAGTCAACGCCGTCTCCGCTGGCTCGGCCATGTCCGACGGATGGAGGATGGAAGACTACCTAAGGACATCATGTATGGACAACTGACCATTGGCACCAGACGAGCTGGTCGCCCCCTACTACGCTTCAAGGACGTCTGCAAAAGAGACATGAAAGCATGCAACATCTCTCCTGACAGCTGGGAGGTACAGGCCATGGACAGAAATGCTTGGCGTCAGACTGTCCACAAGGGCAGTGCAGAAGCTGAGGTGGCAAGAGATCGGCTTGCAGCAGAGAAGAGGAGACGCAGGAAGTGCACTGCAGCAACCCCTCAAACCCAGGCCACCTTATTCATTTGCACAAACTGCAATAAAGACTGTCACTCACAGATCGGACTGCGCAGCCATAGCAGACGATGCCAAACAACATGACAAGACTCCAGACGCGCATCAGTATGGTCTCTCGAGACTGAGCTGCCGATGATGATGAACTACTACTAATAATAATACCAGAATTACTAATACCAAAACTACTAGTTTTACTACTAGTAATACAGCTATAACTACTACCAGTACGAATGTCGTCGATACATGAAACAAAAACCTATGTAGGTCTCACTTAGACCTACATTTCATACACTGACAACCCCCAGCAAAAATCAACAGGAAGTTTGCTATTCCCCCTTCAAAACAAAAGTTGGGTCAAAACAGTCACCTTTTTTCAAACATTATCTCCTCTGAGCGCGTTTGAGATGCACAGCAAGTAGGTAATGTGCGGGTGAAGATATGTTGAATGGGTAAAGGCAGGAAGCACCAGCCAAATATGCGGGCCCGACCAACGTTTCTTACTTTGAACAAAGAGAGCAGTCTACCAAGTAAAATGTTTTGAGTGTTAAACTCAGTGGCGGGCTGTGCGTTTCCCACCTGGGCCTTCAGTGATGTCCTACTTAGTCTCCTCAAAATACCATAATTGGCACATTTAAAAATCAATGATACCCCATCAGTATTTAAAACATACCTTATGAAAATAATTGTAAAGAACATATTACATGTGGAAAAATAAATAAATAAAATATTCAAACTTTTTCTTTGTGAGTTAAAAATGTGAGAACCGATGATTCCCCTGTTACAACTTGTGATTGGATTCTCACTTGGGAGTGACAAGTGACAATCCAATCACAGTCACGTTTAGAGCAAGGCTACCTAGATGGGCTACTGTCAACAACTCGTGAGCTGATTGGCTATCGCAACTGTCTATCCGGCAGAATTCATACAGCGCTGGCAACAAGCTAGCTGAGTTCTGATTGGATAAAAGCTCTAACATAAGTAGAAGCAATACTGGTGCCTAATAAGACATGAAGAGAATATGATGAATACTTTTTGGAAAGTAGATTAAAATGAACTTTTATTAGTCTATGACAGTGGTTCTTAACCTGGGTTCGATCGAACCCTAGGGGTTCGGTGAGTCGGGCTCAGGGGTTCGGCAGAGGTCAAAACACACCCGACTCATCGTGTAAATACAAACTTCTCCCTATCGGCGTATTACGGATACGGCAACAGCTGACTGGTTTGCAAGGGTGTAATTTGTTGTGAGTTTATGGTTTTGTTCTTTGAACAAGGTGATGTTCAGGCACAGTTCATTTTGTGCACCAGTAATAAAACATGGTAACACTTTAGTATGGGGAACATATTCACCATTAATTAGTTGCTTATTAACATGTAAATTAGTAACATATTGGCTCTTAACTAGTCATTATTAAGTACTTATTAATGCCTTATTCGGCATGGCCTTATTATAACCCTAGCCCTCTAACCCTGGCCCTAACCCTAACCAAATAACTCTCAATTAAGTCTTTATTACTTAGAATATGTTCCCCTCGTGTCCAAATAACTCTAAATTAAGTCTTTGTTACTTAGAATATGTTCCCCATACTAAAGTGTTACCAAAAACATAACTTTGTCTTGAATTTGAAAAATATATATATATATATTTTTCACTAAAGAAGGGTTCGGTGAATGCGCATATGAAATTGGTGGGGTTTGGTACCCCACAACAAGGTTAAGAACCACTGGTCTAGGATCATGATTTATTTTAGGCCAGCAGAGAAGGCCTTGCTGGCCCTAACGGCACACCACTGGTTAAACTTACTTGGCCAATAAAGCTGATACTGATAAAATATGTGCTTAACAAAATATGTTTTAACTAATCCAACTAAACTTGTTCCACATATAGTGTTTGGAGTATTTTTTTTTTTACACATTGTGCCAATGCTTTTTTGTAATAAAATGAGATTTTTCCCTGATTTTAAGCTTCTTTTTTTTTTTTCATTAAAATTTTAAAATATATGTATATATAAATTCTAATAAAATATGTATTATAGCAACATCCTTCTATTCTATGCCAAACGTTTCTTTCCAACCAATCAATGTTTTTTATTTAAAATATAAACATATTAATATTAAAATCAAATAATGTATAATTATATTACAAATAAAACCTCTCTCAGGTTTGTCCGCGTGCATCTGTGTTTTTATTTAAAATGATAACTGCACTTTTTTGGGAATTTTGCCTATCATTCACAATCACTCAGAAATTGGTTGTCAAAGTGTAACATCTTGCCGGAATACGTCCCCGTTCTTCAACTATCCAGGGGAGAGGCATGATTTATTATCAACAATAAAGTTTGACGAGCAAGGAAACGAGGAAGCGAAGGGATTTGAGAGTTGATGTGATATGGTCATATTCCGGCAAAGGCAGGCTTAAGTAGTCCCTCTGATTAGTGCTCGGAAAACAGGTGAGCGTCCCGAGCACCAATCAGAGACAGGTGGAAACAATAAGCACCCATGGCAACTAAAAACAAACAAGGGTGCACAAAAACAGGAACTAAGGGAGTCCAAAACTAACAGAATATAACAAAAACATGATCCGGGCCACGGATCATGACACATGGTAGGATATATCAAAGTAACATTGCAGTTGGCTATTGGAGGTGTTGCATTTATTTATTCAAGCGGAATATATACTCAATGGCGATTATTTAGGGCACGGCGTCAATTAGCGCAGAGGCTACAACGACAGGATAGATGGTTGACCATGCAATTTGAAGTTAATTCAAGCCCAAAAAAAAGCAACAAGATTCAAATGAAGCATGAACGATTAGATTTATTCAGTCCTACGGTGTTTAATTCACGGATACCCAAAAGCCCAATATAAAAAATAAATAAATAAAACACACCGACTGTAGTAAGTGTTGCCAACCTACGCATCAGCCGCTGCCTTAACCCGTTCCCCTGGCTGTAATTGACAAGTGCACGATTCTCCATAATTTACATTTTAACCGTCCCTGGAAGACACAGGCCCATTTAGAGGCCTGCAGGAAGCGCCGCCTGCGGTTTATACGTGTGTTTTTTTAACGAATCCTCCAGAAGGGTTTTTATTCGCTCAGCATGGCTGCATGTGCCAGATAGCCCCCGTTAGGGCAGTTCGGCATGTAAAAAAAATTTTTAAAAAAGCAGAATGGTAATTAATGAAAGCAAACAACATCATACCAAGGGATGCAGGCGTTAAACTAAACTTTATCTGACAGGAAGAGGAATGTTTGTCGGGGAGCAGGGAGGAATATTCGGGTTCCGAAATAATGACATTAGTTGCGTTTTGTAATGCAGCTGTAAAATATGAGACAATTGATGCAATACAGTTTTTTGCCATCTCCCTAGGGGGGAGAAGAGCAGCCAAAAGAAGAAGTCCCTCATTCCTTCAAGCTGTTAGCTTTTGATTAAATCATGTCTTTCGGACCAGATTCTCTCTGATTTCCTTTTCTAAAGACTGAAGACAAAGTCAATCAACTGCACTCATGGGGCTGGAGAGACGATTAAGTACATGTCTCAACTACGCCGCCGGAGATTTTACTCCACAGATGGAAGGAGCGAAGCCACGCAATTGTTTTGGCTCCTGAAACAAGCTGAAAGGGTGCAGTTCAAGGGATCCAAGGGACCATCAAGATTATCAACAATATGCTAGAAAATGGATGCATGTATCGGTCGCACAAACACTCTATGCCAGGGGCTTAGGCCCCGATCCCATGGGTGCTTCCGGGCCCGAGCACCCACGGACAATGCCGAGCACCCACGTGGGATTGATGGCAAAATCTTTCTCCACCACCAAGCAAAAACTGCGCATGCTCAATCCATTGTTGTCAGTACTGTGAGGTCCGTTGCCCGGATCATGTTTTGTTTAGTTTAAGACTCCTTTAGTTCGGTTTAAGCACCCCTGAGTTTGTGTCTCTTGGTTGCCATGGGTGCAGATCAGGGCCGGCCCGTGGCATAGGCCGTATAGGCAAATGCTAAGGGCGCCGTCCATCAGGGGGCGCCACGCCAGTGCCACAAATGTTGGAGGAAAAAAAAAAAAGAAAAAAAAATTGGTACTATTATTTCTAAATACAAAAAATAATCCCACGTTAATTAAAATGCAAAGTAAAGCCTATTTAATAGAAATATTATTTGTTACAACATTACGCCCCCCCCTCCCTTCCCATATCATGACTCATTTTGGACGTCACCTCATCAAAAAAACAACACAAGATGTCAAAACGGCCAAAACTGTCAGGTGCCCAGGGAAGAAAAAAGAGAAAAGGAGGAGAAACGAGAAAAAGACAGGAGGTAGCAGGTAGGTAACGTTAGCCTACATGAAATTATTTGTCTGTTACAGAATGTGATAGTAAACTGGCTTTTTAGCATTAAGCTAATGTTACATGATTCGGCAATTGCTAATCAATAAATAGCTAGTTCTGTTTTAACGTCGGGTTAACATTGTGGAGGGGGCTAAATTGTTATGGAAAATAATAATGTAACGTTAGGTAATTACAGTACTCTCACCTTACATTCCTCAGAGACATTTGTATTAGATCTTTTAAGCAGGTGTTTTTTGTTTACATTGTTATTGCCTTCTGGTTAGCTAATGTTTGCCCTGCAGGTAATTGTCACTTTTCCACCCCTTTATATATTAGGTATAGTTGTAAGTCTAGTTGTTAAAGTGCACATCATTAATGTTAATTAAGCAATATTACATGAGAGGGAATGCTGTTTTTTTTTATTTGAGCACTGCTGTGATTCGGTTAAAGATAATCATAACATAACATTCTCATATAATATTTTATACTGTTACTTTGCATTCTGCTATTCAGCATTTCACTGTAATGATGGCAATAAATTGATTGTTAGATATTCATTTTTTATTTTTTGTATTCATTTATTCATATTTTTTTAAATCTTGTTAACTATTCTGATTGTTAATTTGCTTGCTTTAAGTAAAAAAAAAGGTCAAAGACAAAGCTATTCCTTTTTTTTGTGAGTATATACACTTCACTGCCGATGTGGGGGGGCGCCACCTAAAATCTTGCCTAGGGCGCCAGATTGGTTAGGGCCGGGCCTGGTGCTGATCATTTTCACCTGCCTCTGATTAGTGTTCAGGATGCTCACCTGCTCCCGGGCACTAATCAGAGAGCTATTTATTCCTGCCTTTCGCCACACTCGGTCTGACTGTTTTGTTCGCTCCATGCAACAAGTTATGTTTGTATACTCTTTGATTCCTGGTTCAATGCTACGTTTTCCCGTTAGCTATTTCCTTAGCTTCCCGTGCAATCAGCACGCTTTTCTGTGTAGTAGAATTTCCGACCTTTGAACTATATTTCATGTCTGTCAAGAATGTACGCTCATTTCATTTCTCTTCTATGGTGTGGGACACAGTTGAATATGAAGTCGTGCCAACCCGTCTACAGAATGTTTTGATTGTCTAAGTATGATTAAGGGATTCAAGGATGTTGCAAAACAAACATGTCAAAGACCACAAGACCGTGACGCACGAAGAGACAGATAAAAATGGCAGGAGACCAGGACTCGAGAGAGATTGCTTTTTTGTGAGTACTCCGGAGGACGGCTGTTTGTTTGCAGGTACAAAACAATCCAACTTATACACTTTTGACTATGAGTAAATAAACTTGTTGTACTAAATTCACTTTTGTTGCTGTTTAAGCCTTGGACAATCCACCACTCTGTATTTTTGTATTTTGCCTGATTTATTTTTGATTCCTGTTCCTCAGCTAAGCTTCGCCATTTGTTTGCTTTGCGCAACAAGTTACGATTGGTGATTCTTACGTCTTGTTTCTATGCTAAGCTTTCCCGTTAGCTTTTCCATAGCTTCCAGTGCTATCGGCACGCTTGTTCTATTTTTGTTTGTTTTCCTGTCTGATTTATGGAAAATAAATCATTGTCCTACCTGCACACTGCCTCCGGAGTTCCGTCTGCATCTTGGGGCAACGATCCGTGCTTTAACATGCGACCCGGGCATAACAAGTTCACCATTTTAAGACGTGTTTTGAAAAGCAACCGAGCTTTTCCTCAAACTACCTTATTGGGGACATCCGCCAACTGCACATTCATTTATCATCATTCGAATATTACACTTATGATATAAACAAAGCAATCATCATAATGACACCACAGCCAAAATCAAGTAAACTTAACTACAAACTTGACCAATGTGAACATGGTGGATTTAAGCATGAAATAAAATGGTACAAATAAATGTAGAAACGCATATTTCTGTTGTGACGAAACGAGAGCTGAGCCAGAAGGCAAAGCTCTCGGTCTACCGAGCTGTCTACATTCCTACTCTCACCTATGGTCATGAAGTGTGGGTCATGACCGAAAGAATAAGATCGCGGATACAAGCGACCGAAATGAGTTTCCTCAGAAGGGTGGCTGGCATCTCCCTTAGAGATAGGGTGAGAAGTTCAGTCACCCGAGAGAGACTCTGAGTAGAGCCGCTGCTCCTTCGCTTGGAAAGGAGCCAGCTTAGGTGGTTCGGGCATCTCGTGCGGATGCCTCACGAGCGTCTCCCTAGGGAGGTCCTCGTTGCACATCCCACTGGGAGGAGACCCCGCGGCAGGCCAAGGACCAGATGGGGGGGATTAGATCTCCTCTTTGGCCTGGGAACGCCCCAGGAGGAAGTCGCCAATGTTGCTCTGGAGAGGGAAGTGTGGGGGTCTCTGCTGAAGCTGTTGTCCCCGCAACCCGATTCTGGATAAGCGGTTGAAGATGGATGGATGGATATTTTTACAATGGAGTTCAGGGTGCGCATCGCGCCGTCAACCAATTGCGAGCGCTGCACGGATCTCGAACTACAAAGATGACGGCTTAAGTCTTAGCATCTTACCGTTTCGTTATTTTATCCATTGAGTGGATAATTTACAATGAAAGAAGGTCATGTGCGTCGATACTGCATCAGTCTGCCGCCATCTGCTGCCAGCCGAAACAGGAGCAGCAGGTTGAAAAGGATTTGCAAATCATTGTATTCTGTTTTTACACACAACATGCCAACCTCACTGGTGTTGGGTTTTGTAATAATTTCTCTACCAGCAACATCGAAGACCAATCTAGCTCAACATTACAGTACCTGGCTTTGCACGTGTGTGTGTGTGTGTGTGTGTGTGTGTGTGTGTGTGTGTGTGTGTGTGTGTGTGTGTGTGTGTGTGTGTGTGTGTGTGTGTGTGTGTGTGTGTGTGTGTGTGTGTGTGTGTGTGTGTGTGTGTGTGTGTGTGTGTGTGTGTGTGTGTGTGTGTGTGTGTGTGTGTGTGTGTGTGTGTGGTCAACATATATTTACTGCTCGTATTAATGTTAAATGTGAGGCAATCAGCCTGAGGAGCAAGAAAAAGTTGAGCGTGTGTAAATCAGCGACCATCATCCAAGGACACCTCACCCTATCACTAGCAAATTAAAAGTTGTTGCCTCAGTTTTGGACTGATCTCCATATATTTTCCCGTCGCACTTGGTGACAGATGCGGGCGGGATGCCAACATCATCTTCCCTTCTACAAAAGGGGAAGGATACTGAATGGCGAGTGCATCACATCAAACTATGATTATGTACTTTCATATCAAACCTGGTCCACCTTGATGGATGAGGCAATTGGGGACACGCTGTCAGTAAACACCCTCCCATCCTCATCTTTCGAGGGGTAGACAATTTTTACCGTCCAATATTTTCTCCCCACGTTACTTTGCAAGGGCTAAAAAAGAACAGTGTCTATGTCTGGCCAGCGGTGAATGGGTGTGTCAATACTCCTTGACTCTTTGCTTTATAGCCACAACAGCTCAGCATCCATCTGTGGTTTACAGGTTATTGACTTACCAGGACGTGCATTATTTCATTTGTGCCTTTACAACTCATGCAGCCTATACTGAAAGCACATAGAATTAGAAAAGATACACAAATAGTATTTGGTCCTCATTACAACAATGTCCTATTGGAGGGAAAAAATAATGTCTCATTTATTTTTACCATAAACTATCGGGTATGCTGAGATTTCAAGTTGAACTACCAGCATTCAAATTTTAATGTACCGTATTTTTCGGACTATAAGTCGCAGTTTTTTTTCATAGTTTGGCCGGGGGTGCGACTTATACTCAGGAGCGACTTATGTGTGAAATTATTAACACATTGGCGTAAAATATCAAATATTATTGATCTCATTCACGTAAGAGACTAGACGTATAAGATTTCATGGGATTTAGCGATTAGGAGTGACAGATTGTTTGGTAAACGTATAGCATGTTCTATATGTTATAGTTATTTGAATGACTCTTACCATAATATGTTACGTTAACATACCAGGCACGTTCTCAGTTGGTTATTTATGCCTCATATAACGTACACTTATTCAGCCTGTTGTTCACTATTCTTTATTTATTTTAAATTGCCTTTCAAATGTCTATTCTTGGTGTTGGCTTTTATCAAATACATTTCCCCAAAAAATGCGACTTATTCTCCAGTGCGACTTATATATGGTTTTTTCCTTCTTTATTATGCATTTTCGGCTGGTGCGACGTATACTCCGAAAAATACGGTACTTATATTTGTAAAACAGGTACCTTGCTGTGTTTCCCCTTT
>NC_084756.1:30030723-30089226 GCF_033978785.1 Entelurus aequoreus | reverse complement strand
TAGCCCAAAGAGACAAACAACATATTATTGGGGATTATTGGTCATGTCCGGTAGTCACAAACAACTTTTGTTGATGGGGACATAGCAAATATTCTGCAAGATGACTAACATGGCCTTTATCAGATCATGTTTCAAGTATATGAGGGTTTCAGTAGTGGGATTGAGAGGGTTTCAGTAGTGTGTGAGAGAGAAAAACATTTTAGTTGTTTATGTGAGAGCATTTCAGTAGTGTATGTAAGACAGGGGTGTCCAAAGTGTGGCCCGGGGGCCATTTGCGGCCCGCAGGTAATTTTTTAACGGCCCCACGGCACATTCTAAAAATACGATGAAAAAAAAATTAAAAACATAAAAAGAGCAAACAGGTGAAATGTAACAAGAAAATGTTGCATAATTTACTCTAATAACACAAAGCTGCCATGCAGGCTGTTTCTTTCTTAAAAAATAATAATGAATCAAAATCAATGTCGTTATGATTTATTGACCTAATAAAGCCTCCATTTACTTCACATTAAATATTCCACTTTGAGATATTTTGGGGGAAAATGTTGCATATTTTTTGGTTGCCATTTTAAAAAAAAAAGTTTTTTAAAGAAGGGCCTAAAAAGAACAAACAAAAAACATAAACAACAATAAAAGTTATAATTGACGGATAGATCTGAAGTTGATCTTGAGACTATTGTGGTAAAAGTTTTAAAAAAATGTTGGATTTATTTTTTTAAACTTTACTGAGCAGTAACCTTTTGGATCCCCAATAATTTTAGTGGGACTTTTTTTTTTTTTTTTAAGTGTCATTGCTCAAAAAAATAATGAATTCAAATCAATGTTGTTATGAGTTATTGACCTTTTTTAAGACTCCAATTATTATATAATCTCAAATATTCCACTTTAAAATTTTACTGGGGGAAAATATTGCATATTTTGTGTTTTTTTTTCAATAAAAAAACACGGTTTTCCTTGACAAAAATGGCATACAACTTAAATCTTTAAAAGGGTTTTATTGACAGATAGACCTAATGTTGATCTAGAGATTTAAACCTTGAATAATAATAATAGTAATAAATAATGACACTTTTGTACAATTTTTTTTGACCAAAACCTTTTGGGGTCCCCGGGATCAAGCCTGAGTGGAGGCCTAAATGTATCTTTTTTATACATATATTGTATTGGTTTTTAAAATAAAAAATATCAATATGGCCCCCGCTTGCTTTGATTTTTCAGTGTGCGGCTCTCAGTGGAAAAATGTTGGACACACCTGGTGTAAGAGGTAATTCTGATTAATGTCCCTAATAGCCCCTCATACAAGTATGTGCATATGCCTTACGTAAAAATAAAAAAAAAGTGTTTTAATGATCAATATGTGTCCTAAGAGCCTGTACATGAGCATCATTTTTGTATGTCCCTTTCCATCTGCATACCACCTCAGATAGATAGATAGTACTTTATTAATTCCTTCAGGAGAGTTCCCTCAGGAAAATAAAAAATGCACCAATAGCTAGATGAACTTGCTCCTTGTATATCCCCGACATTTCATGGATTACAGCTTTGTAAAAAAAATAAAAAAAAACAGGTATCTGTTTTGCATTTTAAAAGAAATCTCAGAGCTCTGTTAACTTCTCCACCAGACAAATACAGAAACTCTTGTTCATCACAGCTAATTTGTACCAGACAAGATTGTGGTAAACACAATTTCCACACATATTTTCATTAGGGGTGTCAAAAAAAAAAAATCCAATTTCGGATTAATCCCGATTCTTATTTCTAATGAATATTAATCAATAATAAAAATAAAAATAAATCCGTCCTGTCCAGCCACTCAGGCAAATTGTATGGTTGATATAGATGCATATATCTGCTGTTTATATTTACTTTAGAAAAGAGAATTGTTGGATACTTCTCTTGTTGCCTTATTTGTATTTGATAATTGTTTGGGAAGCATTTTATTAAATAATACCAGTTTTATTTGAAGTAATATATACATTGTTCAGAGGTCTTTATCTATTTCATGAAGGAATGTAGTTAATCATAGAACTGGTGTAACGTGGTGGTCGCACGGTGATGCGCATATTGTTCTTCCAAGTGATGCAGCAGGAACTCTGGAGACAAAGGTTCAGGCAGGAAATGATTTATTCCTATAAATCAATCAATCAATCAATCAATGTTTATTTATATAGCCCTAAATCACAAGTGTCTCAAAGGGCTGCACAAGCCACAACGACATCCTCGGTACAGACCCCACATACGGGCAAGGAAAAACTCACCCCAGTGGGACGTCGGTGAATGACTATGAGAAACCTTGGAGAGGACCGCATATGTGGGTAACCCCCCCCCCTCTAGGGGAGACCGAAAGCAATGGATGTCGAGTGGGTCTGACATAATATTGTGAAAGTCCAGTCCACAGTGGAGTGCGTGGCGCTCCAAACCATAATTGATAGCTGTGGTCTTACACAAATAATACATGAACCCACGCATCGCAACGGTAATACAATAGATCTAGTGCTTGTCAGGGGTGTCACCACCTCCAAAGTTATGATACTTCCATATACTAAAGTAATGTCCGATCATTACCTTATAAAATTTGAAGTTTTGACTAATTGTCAACAAGCTAATAATAATAATAACTACTATAGCGGCCGCAACATTAATGCTGCCACAACGACGACTCTTACTGACCTACTGCCTTCGGTAATGGCACCATTCCCAATGTCGGCTCTATTGGTAACCTCACTAACAACTTTGACGATGCCTTGCGCGAAATTATTGATAGTATAGCACCGCTAAAGCAAAAAAGGGCCCCTAAAAGGCGCACCCCATGCTTTACAGAAGAAATTAGAGCTCATAAATTATCATGTAGAAAGCTGGAACGCAAATGGCGTGCGACTAAACTTGAGGTTTTCCATCAAGCATTGAGTGATAGTTTAATAACTTATAAACGCATGCTTACCTTAGCTAAAGCTAAATACTACTCAAATCTCATCCGCCTCAACAAAAACGATCCTAAATTTCTGTTTAGTACAGTAGCATCGCTAACCCAACAAGGGACTCCTCCCAGTAGCTCCACCCATTCGGCAGATGACTTTATGAATTTCTTTAATAAGAAAATTGAACTCATTAGAAAGGAGATTAAAGACAACGCATCCCAGCTACAACTGGGTTCTATTAACACATAAATCATTCAAAAACATGCAAAAACGAACAAAACAAGCGTGCCTATAGCTAACGGAATAGCTCACAAGGAAAACAAAGCATATGCACAAGAAATCGCAAAAGGCAAAGCTTATTTCAGGAATCCAGAGTAACGCACGTAACCGTTGCATGAGAGCAAGCAAATGCGCCAGACTGAGTGAAGCGACAGGCAGGACTAAATAGCTCTCTGATTAGTGCCCCGGAACAGGTGAGCGTTCCGGACACTAATCAGAGGCAGGTGAAAACAATCAGCACCCATGACAACCAAGAAACACAAAACAGGGGTGCTGAAACAGAACCCTACTGAAATGCGATGTTCTTATTTAAACGGGGATAGCAGGTCCATTCTATGTGTCATTTAGCGACATTGCCATATTTTTGCTGAAAGGATTTAGTAGAGAACATTGACGATAAAGTTCGCAACTTTTGGTCGCTGATAAAAAAAAGCCTTGCCTGTAGCGGAAGTAGCGTGACGTCAGAGGTTGTGGAGCTCCTCACATTTGCACATTGTTTACAATCATGGCCACCAGCAGCGAGAGCGATGCGGACCGAGAAAGCGACGATTACCCCATTAATTTGAGCGAGGATGAAAGATTTGTGGATGAGGAAAGTGAGAGTGAAGGACTAGAGGGCAGTGGAAGCGATTCAGATAGGGAAGATGCTGTGAGAGGCGGTGGGACCTGATATTCAGTTGGGAATGACTAAAACAGTAAATAAACACAAGACATATATATACTCTATTAGCCACAACACAACCAGGCTTATATTTAATATGCCACAAATTAATCCCGCATAACAAACACCTCCGCCCTCCCGTCCATATAACCCGCCAATACAACTCAAACACCTGCACAACACACTCAATCCCACAGCCCAAAGTACCGTTCACCTCCTCAAAGTTCATACAGCACATATATTTCCCCAAAGTCCCCAAAGTTACGTACGTGACATGCACATAGCGGCATGCACGTACGGGCAAGCGATCAAATGTTTGGAAGCCGCAGCTGCGTACTCACGGTACCGCGTATCCAACTCAAAGTCCTCCTGGTAAGAGTCTCTGTTGTCCCAGTTCTCCACAGGCCAACGGTAAAGCTTGACTGTCATCTTTCGGGAATGTAAACAATGAAACACCGACTACGTGGTTGTGTTGCTGCAGCCGGTCGCTAATACACCGCTTCCCACCTACAGCTTTCTTCTTTGCTGTCTCCTTTGTTCATTAAACAAATTGCAAAATATTCACCAACACAGATGTCCAGAATACTGTGGAATTTTGCGATGAAAACAGACGACTTAATAGCCTGGCCACAATGCTGTCCCAAAATGTCCGCAGGCGTCATCATACCGAGACATTTTCAGCAGGATATTTCACGGGAAATTTAAAATTGCACTTTACTAATCTAACCCGGCCGTATTGGCATGTGTTGCAATGTTAAGATTTCATCATTGATATATAAACTATCAGACTGCGTGGTCGGTAGTAGTGGCTTTCAGTAGGCCTTTAAACCTAAATAAACATAAACAAACTAGCAACGGATCATAACAACTGGCTCCCAATGCTATTAAAAAAGTATTGATTTTTAATTGAAAATTGTTTTGAATTGAGAATTCTATTTATTTTCTTCCTCAGCCGCCCCCCTTCCCAGCGTTTACCTGTTTCTCACCTTTTTTGTAAGGGGCGCCGGAAGTTGGCAGACCCGTCAGCGATCCTGTTCTGTCTCCCTGTAATGTCTGTCTGATTTTGAATGGAAATGTGCTGAAAATCTTAATTTCCACTCGGGGATTAATGAAGTACTTCTGATTCTGATAGCGCTTCTTGGAGACACATAGCTCATTAGCATCAAAGATACAGACACACAAAACTTTGGGTTCCAGAGTGGACAGTGGAAACTCCATATATTTTAGCCAATGCACTATTGTTGCACCTCCGACACGTACTTAAAATTGATACTATAATATCAAACCTTTAATGCATCTGCTGTTAGCGTATATGCTGTGCTGATGACCCCGAATGGTCTATTTTGGCAAAGCGGAATGGCAAACTTTAGAGCAGGGGTGTCAAACTCATTTTAGATGGGGGGCCAAATGGAGAAAAATCTACTCCCAAGTGGGCCGGACTGGTAGAATCACGGCACGATAACTTAAAAATAAAGACAACTTCAGATTGTTTTCTTTGTTTAAAAATAGAACAAGCATGTTCTAAAATTGTAAAAAATCCTAATGTTTTTTTTTTTTTTTTTTTACACTTACATGTTACGATTAATAGTTTATTTGTCGTTATTTATATTTTCTGAATAAATGATATGATAATGTTCATCAGTCAACTCATTGGTGTTAATCAAGATGAAAAAATTATATCAAAATTAGACATGTCCGATAATATCGGTCTGCCGATATTATCGGCCGATAAATGCGTTAAAATGTAATATCGGAAATTATCGGTATCGGTTTTTTGTTATCAGTATCATTTTTTTTTTTTTTTTTTTTTTTTTAAATTAAATCCACATAAAAAACACAAGATACACTTACAATTAGTGCACCAACCCACCCCATTTACACTCATTCACACTCATTCACACAAAAGGGTTGTTTCTTTCTGTTATTAATATTCTGGTTCCTACATTATATATCAATATATATCAATACAGTCTGCAAGGGATACAGTCCGTAAGCACACGTGATTGTGCGTGCTGCTGGTCCACTAATAATACTAACCTTTAACAGTTAATTTTACAAATTTTCATTAATTACTAGTTTCTATGTAACTGTTTTTATATTGTTTTACTTTCTTTTTTATTCAAGAAAATGTTTTTAATTCATTTATCTTATTTTATTTTATTCATTTTTTTAAAAAGTACCTTATCTTCACCATACCTGGTTATCCAAATTAGGCATAATAATGTGTTAATTCCACGACTGTATATATCGGTTGATATCGGTATCGGTTGATATCGGTATCGGTAATTAAAGAGTTGGACAATATCGGCATATCGGATATCGGCAAAAAGCCATTATCGGACATCCCTAATCAAAATCAAATTACAGGATGTTATTTACGTAGTTTGATCATTTACCTCGACTGGTGCACTAACATGTGCTTTATTTTGTACATATGTAGCGTCATCTACAAAGATACCAAGAATTGCTATTGCGACATCCAGTGGACACATTTAGAACAGCTGTTTCTTTCATTAAAAAATTTCCGGTTAATTTTTATACTTGGCAAACTCATCCCGCGGGCCGGATAAAACCTGTTCGCGGGCCTGATCCGGCCCTCGGGCCGTACGTTTGACACCCCTGCTTTAGAGGACACTGAGTGCTTGTGTCCTGCACTTTAATTCTCTCGTTAAGTCTCCAACGAGGCTGATTGCCACATTCACATGTGCCGAGAGGCCGACGGAGCAAAAAAAAACTGTTCGATGATGTCCTGCCTCATCCCGCTATTAATTAAGGCATCGGGTCATTGCACCTCTCCTGCATCTCTTCCTCTCCAGGAATTAATTTTGGGGAAATCTTCAGACGTGCTGAGGCGTGTCTGACCTTGACCCTTTCCGGAATAATCTGAGCTCGGCCAAGGCTGAGCGGGCACCGGGGCTGATTGTCCATGCAGAGCACAAACACGGGTGGTGTTTACCAGCCGGAGGTAGAGGAGCAGAACAAACAAGGAGAAGTGGGCAGACTGTACCGCCTGTGTCAGGGGAGGCGTGACGACGAATATATCTATATTCTCTAAAATAGGGAACCGATACAAAAAGAATAGGAACAGATAAAGATGGTTTCGGATGTTTTGGACGACAGTTGCTCTCTTTTCATTGCTGTTAGGAATAAGATACAAGTACTCAAACAAAAACATATTAAGATGTCAAATAAGCTAAGGAATAGCGTATTCATGTTAGCGCAGATCTGAATATAAGTGTGGATCTTGGTTAAACTCAATTTGTCAGTGAACCTTTACACTGTACAAGCTGGGTTTTTAGGAAGTCTCCAATTTCACCTTTTCAAAAAGGTATACACTATATTGCTAAAAGTATTTGGCCACTCATCCAAATGATCAGAATCAGGTGTCCTAATCACTTGGCCCGGCCACAGGTGTATACAAATCAAGCACTTAGGCATGGAGACTGTTTCTACAAACATTTGTGAAAGAATTGACCGCTATCAGGAGCTCCGTGATTTCCAGCGTGGAACTGTCATAGGATGCCACCTGTGCAATAAATCCGGTCGGGAAATTCCCTCGCTCCTAAATATTCCAAAGTCAACTGTCGGCTTTATTATAATAAAATGGAAGAGTTTGGGAACAACAGCAACTCGTGGAGACGCGGTCTCTGGAGTGATGAACCACGCTTTTCCATCCGGCAATCTGATGGACCAGTCTGGTTTTGGAGGTTGCCAGGAGAACGGTACATTGTGTCGAGTGTGAAATTTGGTGGAGGAGGAATTATGGTGTGGGGTTGTTTTTCATTAGTTGGGCTTTTCCCCTTAGTTCCAGTGAAATGAACTTTGAATGCTCCAGGATACTAAAACATTTTGGACAATTCAATGCTACCAACCTTGTGGGAACAGTTTGGAGCGGGCCCCTTCCTCTTCCAACATGACAGTGCACAAAGCAAGGTCCATAAAGACATGGATGACAGAGTCTGGTGTGGATGAACTTGACTGGCCTGACCCGAACCCGATAGAACACCTTTGGGATGAATTAGAACGGAGTCTGAGAGCCAGGCCTTCTCGACCAACATCAGTGTGTGACCTCACCAATGCGCTTTTGGAAGAATGGTGGAAAATTCCTCTAAGCACACTCCGCAACCTTGTGGACAACCCTCCCAGAAGAGTTGAAGCTGTAATAGCTGCAAAAGGTGGACCGACATCATAATGAACCCTATGGGTTAGGAATGGGATGGCACTTCAAGTTCATATGTGAGTCAAGGCAGGTGGCCAAATACTTTTGGCAATATAGTTGTACAGAGGGCACGACTTCTATGTGTGAAATGGTGTAGCAGAAACCTGAGAGTATTCTGTAGCTTTACTGATTTCTGAACCCAAACCTTGCATTGGAGCACAACTTTATTTTATACCGCTGTTCTGGGCTCTGTGCGAATGGCACCGGCATTGGGTGGTGTGAAAAAGTCGTTTTCCATAACATGGAAGATAACCCTTCAATTTCCTGCCTTCTGAGGATCTATTTTAGCCATGACAGACGCAGGACGGCGCCTGTGTGAAACATACCAGACGATAGTCCGCAGAAGGATCTGCAATTTAACTCAATTTGAGCTCCAACATACAGATTAGGGCTGCAGCTATCAAGTATCAATCAATCAGCTTTATTTGTCCATTCTTACATGTACAAGACACATAAGAACTGAAATTACATTTTCGGCACAATCCCGCTAAGAGCAGACATACGTTACAGGGAGACAAGACGGGACCGCCAACGGATCAGCCACTTAGAGCGCTCCTTAAAAAGGTGGGAAAAAGGTGACAATGGGGAAGGCGGGAAGAGTAAAAAAATATCAGTCTGAGGCTGGACCCTCAGGAATGGTCCAGACTGAGTCCGAGGAAAAAAACCTCACATAGCATGGCACACATAAACATGGTACATGTAATCACAACAACTCGCAACAGAGTCATCCAACAGGGCTTTGGAGGCCGGCGGCTGCTGTTGAGCGCTACTCAGCCCCCACAACCCCGGAGGAATTAAGCAGTGGTGAAGGCGTTGATTTGGGGAGGGGTGTGTGCGTGCATGTATGCCCAATTAACTTGGGTGAGATGTTGGAATTGTCTTTATGGGCCGAGGCCGGCCCCAAGAGTTCAAGAGTTCAAGAGTCCGACCCAGGTGCTTTTGAAAAAAAGGGAAAGGTCAAAAGCGTCTATCTTTGAGGAGTCCTCAGGGGAGTGTTTTCAAACAGCCTGTTCCTCAAGGCCATTCGAGGGAGTCAAATCGTAGATTAAGATGTTGTTTTTTCTTCGAGCAGTCAAAACAATGACATACGTAGTAATAAGTAATACGTATCTCAATGTGTTCGATTAATTGAGCAATCGAATAAAACAAACTTTCTAGTCTCAATGCGTCTTTTACGGTTCTTTTTTTCAGGACCCTTAGTCTGTCTTCTTATGAATGCACATAACATTGAACTTTCACTTTTTACATCATCATCATTAGCATCAGGTGCCATCTTCTGCCAACTGGTTGGCGAGCATGAGCCTCCAATTCTCGCGATCTTGATCTTGAGCCGTTGGGTCCAGTCTATGATGTTGTCAGTCCACATTGTTCTTGGTCAATCTCTGAAAATGGTTTCCTCTTGCAATATGACCAACGTAGTCTAACTTTCTTCCCTTGATATTGACAAGTAGTAATCTCTTGATGTTCAATTTATTTAGAACCTCTTAATTTATTTTGTGTTCAGTCCATGAAATTCCTAATATTCTTCTGTATATATATATATATATATATATATATATATATATATATATATATATATATATATATATATATATATATATATATATATATATATATATATATATATGCGACCCCGAGAGGGACACGTGGTAGAAAATGGATGGATAGATGGATGTGTACATATTATATTAATATAATGGTTATATAATTAATAATTAATATACATGGATATTAGGAGTATGTTAAAGTTCAACTCCTACCTTGTTTACTTCCATGACAACCTCCTTAAAGTTTCGTAATCAATCAAAAATATCAAGCAGCTAAAATGTGCTAAACAAGGATGCGGTGTGGAGAGAGTTTTTGCATTTTCCCATCATGCTTTGTAATGGATTTAAATTGGTGTAATTCAGATTTTTTTATGATGCATGGACATTTTTTTTAATACATCCACAAAGTTAAGTGAGCAGGTTGTGTTATGTGTGACCATGTCTGTTAAATAAATAAATGATAAATGGGTTATACTTGTATAGCGCTTTTCTACCTTCAAGGTACTCAAAGCGCTTTGACAGTATTTCCACATTCACCCATTCACACACACATTCACACACTGATGGCAGGAGCTGCCATGCAAGGCGCTAACCAGCAGCCATCAGGAGCAAGGGTGAAGTGTCTTGCCCAAGGACACAACGGACGTGACTAGGATGGTAGACGGTGGGGATTGAACCCCAGTAACCAGCAACCCTCCGATTGCTGGCACGGCCACTCTACCAACTTCGCCACATATTTTTTTTTTGCACCATGACTAGAGAAGGTTGTTTGCATTGGGTCATGAAAGTAATGGTGTGCATGGGGTAGTTTAGCACATGGTTATGTCGTGTCTTTTGGATCACGTTTTGTTTTGTTTAGTTATGTTTGGTTTTTGGACTCTTTAGTTTCTGTTTACGCTTCATTGTTTTTGTTTCCATGACAACCCATTAGTTTTCACCTGTCCTCATGTCACGCACCTGTCTCACGCTTTGCACTCGCACACCTGTCACTAATCATGTCACTGTTATTTAAGCCTGTCTTTTTCTGTTGATCGTCCTGGTGACATTATCCTTACTACCTCTGCTACCCATGAGATTCCTGTTTACTATAGTTCATGCTTCATGCCATGCCACAGTAAGTGTTTTTGTTTCATGTTCATAGTTAATTGCCTTTGTGCTAGTCTTTTGTTTCATTAGTCAAGTTTGTTCTCCGCCATTGTGCGCGCCTTTTGTTTGCTTCCTTTTTTGTAGTTTAGAGTTAAAAAATAAATCATGTCTTTACCTTCACGCCATGTCCAGTCCAGCTTTACTTGCATCTCGGGAAAACAAACACACCATAGTCTTCGTCTTGTAAAATTAAAGTTAAAGTTAAAGTATCAATGATTGTCACACACACACCAGGTGTGGCAAAATTATTCTCTGCATTTGACCCATCACCCTTGATCACCCCCTGTGAGGTGAGGGTAGCAGTGGGCAGCAGCGGTGGCCGTGGCCAGGAATAATTTTTGGTGATTTAACCCCCAATTTCAACCCTTGATGCTGAGTGCCAAGCAGGGAGGTAATGGGTCGCATTTTTATAGTCTTTGGTATGACTCGGTCATTGATCTAAATTACTCCCAATGACCACAAGATGGCAACAAAGTGCTAGCATAAAAATGTCAGACTTTTTAAAATTAATTAAATTCTCACTTCAGGCCGAATTGAAAATGCCAACGGGCCACATATGGCCTGCAAGCCATATTTTGAACACCCCTGATCTAAAGAGTTACACTTTATACTGTATACTGTGTCTGTCATTCTTAAATGTAATGTATTCCTTCTTCTAGTTGTAATCAAATCGACCGATTTCCTTTAAAAACGATGTTAGATCATTACCTGTCTTCCTGGTGGCAAACTTGCTGAGCACAGATCAATGTATTTGAGTTTAAGGAATATAAATCAATATATTGATTAGTCTTTACACCCCTACCAGATGTATATATTTGATGAGTCACCTTTACTGTTGACTGACTTTTTTGCACTTGGTCAAAGTGCAACATAAATTCAAAAAGACTAAACGTACGTTGAATGGGCCAACAGCGTGTTATCGGTCCAGTGTTGCATCTTTCAAAGCTGCTAACTTAGTGGAAATACATTTTCATCTGGTTTGCAGGCTGTTGAATGCACATTTATGTTGGTGGTAATTTGTCACAATGCCTAACGTCTGCCCTGAACTGAAAACTCTGAGCCTGATTTGAAACACCTGACCTAACTTGAAACCTTAACCCGAATCTTAATCCTGATTGGAAACCGGTCTTCTCCTTTGCATCTCCAGTCCAAAACGTGCCTGTATTTGTTAGCCCTGTGCCTCAACACGCCATGTCTGACCATCTATTCCCCATGCCTCACTTCCTGTCCCTAGGGGGTTTTAGTCCACCCTCTTCACTTCCAGAGCCTATTGTGCAATCGTTTAGCCCCCTGGTCAAAATGTCTTTTTCCAACTGCTTCACGGTTCACCATGTCAAGCGGTGACAGGGCTGACCCTCGACTGCGCCGAGGAGTCTTTTAACCAGACGGTGGACCAACAATACCCCCTCTACCCCCATACAAATATGACCTGTGACCTTTGCGATTTCAATCATCTTGGATGAGATAGGGGTCAACATCGAGGATGATCGCTGAAATGTTCAAATTAGGCTGAACATTTGTTAGCAGTAGAGCAGTAACAAGGACAATGTAATGTCTTTGATTGCAGCTGTCTTGGACAGTCTTGTTGTCCGATATTCACAACCAACAGGGCATTTACAGTTGAAGGACGATGAGGAAAAGAGATACATGAGTACATACAGTATACACCCCATTAAAAAGTGAAGACTAAATCTTATAATCATTGTTTTTTGGACAAAATGGACCACTATGACTAGGGATGATGTTTGATAAGAAATTATCGAGTTCGAGCCCATTATCGAATCCTCTTATCGAACCGATTCCTCACTTTTATTTTATAAGAAAAAAATAAAATAAAATAAATAAACAAATATTGACTGTTACCCCCCTAAAAAAATTAAATAAAAAAAATATTGACTGTTACCCAGAGTATATTAAGTGGGATTTTTCATAAAAACAAATATATACAGTAACACAAATAGCCATGCCTTGAGGCGTTTTTTTCCGGTCCATTATTTTTGCTGCTTGTGTGACATCACAGAAAATGACGTAGCTCAGACTGAGCTACGTCATTTCCTGTGATGTCCCACAGGGCATTTCTTGTGGGACGGGATTCGTTCCCAGGGATTCGAATAAAGAACCAACTCTTTTTTTTCTTTACTATTGTGGCCTCAATAACGAGAACCGGTTCTCAAAAAGGGATTTGAGTCCACGGAATCGGTTCTTATCTTATCGGACGGTTCTTTTCTTATCGAACAACCGGGAGAACCGGTTTTGAACATCATCCCTAACTATGACCCAAACTATCGATTTGAGTAACCTTGCACAATGTTGAAGGACAATGAGGAAAAGAGATACTGTACATGAGTACATACAGTATACACCCCATTAAAAAGTGAAGACTGAATCTTATTATTATTGTTTTTTGGACAAAATGGACCACTACGACTAGGGATGATGTTTAATAAGAAATTATCGAGTTCGAGCCAATTATCGAATCCTCTTATCGAACCGATTCCTTATCGATTCTCTTATCGAATCCAGATAGGTTGTTGTATAAGGAAAAAAAAACACACATTATTTGGTTTAACAAAAGCTCACTTTTATTTTATAAGAAAAAAATAAAATAAAATAAATAAATATTGACTGTTACCCCCTAAAAAAATTAAATAAAAAAAATATTGACTGTTACCCAGAGTATATTAAGTGGGATTTTTCAGAAAAACAAATATATACAGTAACACAAATAGCCATGCCTTGAGGCGTTTTTTTCCGGTCCATTATTTTTGCTGCTTGTGTGACATCACAGGAAATGACGTAGCTCAGTCATTAGACTGAGCTACGTCATTTCCTGTGATGTCCCACAGGGCATTTCTTGTGGGACGGGATTCGTTACCAGGGATTCGAATAAAGACCCAACTCTTTTTTTTCTTTACTATTGTGGCCTCGATAACGGGAACCGGTTCTCAAAAAGGGATTTGAGTCCACGGAATCGGTTCTTTTCTTATCGGACGGTTCTTTTCTTATCGAACAACCGGGAGAACCGGTTTTGAACATCATCCCTAACTATGACCCAAACTATCGATTTGAGTAACCTTGCACAATGTTGAAGGACAATGAGGAAAAGAGATACTGTACATGAGTACATACAGTATACACCCCATTAAAAAGTGAAGACTAAATCTTATGATTATTGTTTTTTGGACAAAATGGAGCACTATGACTAGGGATGATGTTTAATAAGAAATTATCGAGTTCGAGCCAATTATCGAATCCTCTTATCGAACCGATTCCTTATCGATTCTCTTATCGAATCCAGATAGGTTGTTGTATATGGAAAAACAATTGGTTTAACAAAAGCTCACTTTTATTTTATAAGAAACAAATAAAATAAAATAAATAAATAAATGACTGTTACCCCCCTAAAAAAAATATATATATATATTGACTGTTGTTACCCAGAGTATATTAAGTGGGATTTTTCAGAAAAACAAATATATACCGTAACACAAATAGCCATGCCTTGAGGCGTTTTTTCCGGTCCATTATTTTTGCTGCTTGTGTGACATCACAGGAAATGACGTAGCTCAGTCATTAGACTGAGCTACGTCATTTCCTGTGATGTCCCACAGGGCATTTCTTGTGGGACGGGATTCGTTCCCAGGGATTCGAATAAAGAACCAACTCTTTTTTTTCTTTACTATTGTGGCCTCGATAACGGGAACCGGTTCTCAAAAAGGGATTTGAGTCCACAGAATCGGTTCTTTTCTTATCGGACGGTTCTTTTCTTATCGAACAACCGGGAGAACCGGTTTTGAACATCATCCCTAACTATGACCCAAACTATTGATTTGAGTAACCTTGCACAATGTTGAAGGACAATAAGGAAAAGAGATACTGTACATGAGTACATACAGTATACACCCCATTAAAAAGTGAAGACTAAATCTTATAATCATTGTTTTTTGGACAAAATGGACCACTACGACTAGGGATGATGTTTAATAAGAAATTATCGAGTTCGAGCCAATTATCGAATCCTCTTATCGAACCGATTCCTTATCGATTCTCTTATCGAATCCAGATAGGTTGTTGTATAAGGAAAAAAACACACAATATTTGGTTTAAAAAAAGCTCACTTTTATTTTATAAGAAAAAAATAAAATAAAATAAATAAATAAATATTGACTGTTACCCCCCCTAAAAAATTTAAATAAAAAAAATATTGACTGTTACCCAGAGTATATTAAGTGGGATTTTTCAGAAAAACAAATATATACAGTAACACAAATAGCCATGCCTTGAGGCGTTTTTTTCCGGTCCATTATTTTTGCTGCTTGTGTGACATCACAGGAAATGACGTAGCTCAGTCTAATGACTGAGCTACGTCATTTCCTGTGATGTCCCACAGGGCATTTCTTGTGGGACGGGATTAGTTCCCAGGAATTCGAATAAAGAACCAACTCTTTTTTTTCTTTACTATTGTGGCCTCGATAACGGGAACCGGTTCTCGAAAAGGGATTTGAGTCCACGGAATCGGTTCTTTTCTTATCGGACGGTTCTTTTCTTATCGAACAACCGGGAGAACCGGTTTTGAACATCATCCCTAACTATGACCCAAACTATCGATTTGAGTAACCTTGCACAATGTTGAAGGACAATGAGGAAAAGAGATACTGTACATGAGTACATACAGTATACACCCCATTAAAAAGTGAAGACTAAATCTTATAATCATTGTTTTTTGGACAAAATGGACCACTATGACTAGGGATGATGTTTAATAAGAAATTATCGAGTTCGAGCCAATTATCGAATCCTCTTATCGAACCGATTCCTTATCGATTCTCTTATCGAATCCAGATAGGTTGTTGTATAAGGAAAAAAAAACACACAATATTTGGTTTAACAAAAGCTCACTTTTATTTTATAAGAAAAAAATAAAATTAAATAAATAAATAAATATTGACTGTTACCCCCCTAAAAAAATTTAATAAAAAAAATATTGACTGTTACCCAGAGTATATTAAGTGGGATTTTTCAGAAAAACAAATATATACAGTAACACAAATAGCCATGCCTTGAGGCGTTTTTTCCAGTCCATTATTTTTGCTGCTTGTGTGACATCACAGGAAATGACGTAGCTCAGTCTAATGACTGAGCTACGTCATTTCCTGTGATGTCCCACAGGGCATTTCTTGTGGGACGGGATTCGTTACTAGGGATTCGAATAAAGAACCAACTGTTTTTTTTCTTTACTATTGTGGCCTCGATAACGGGAACCGGTTCTCAAAAAGGGATTTGAGTCCACGGAATCGGTTCTTTTCTTATCGGACGGTTCTTTTCTTATCGAACAACCGGGAGAACCGGTTTTGAACATCATCCCTAACTATGACCCAAAGAAAAGAGATACTGTACATGAGTACATACAGTATACACCCCATTAAAAAGTGAAGACTAAATCTTATAATCATTGTTTTTTGGACAAAATGGACCACTATGACTAGGGATGATGTTTAATAAGAAATTATCGAGTTCGAGCCAATTATCGAATCCTCTTATCGAACCGATTCCTTATCGATTCTCTTATCGAATCCAGATAGGTTGTTGTATAAGGAAAAAAAACACACAATATTTGGTTTAACAAAAGCTCACTTTTATTTTATAAGAAAAAAATAAAATAAAATAAATAAATAAATATTGACTGTTACCCCCCTAAAAAAATTAAATAAAAAAAATATTGACTGTTACCCAGAGTATATTAAGTGGGATTTTTCAGAAAAACAAATATATACAGTAACACAAATAGCCATGCCTTGAGGCGTTTTTTCCGGTCCATTATTTTTGCTGCTTGTGTGACATCACAGGAAATGACGTAGCTCAGTCTAATGACTGAGCTACGTCATTTCCTGTGATGTCCCACAGGGCATTTCTTGTGGGACGGGATTCGTTACCAGGGATTCGAATAAAGAACAAACTCTTTTTTTTCTTTACTATTGTGGCCTCGATAACGGGAACCGGTTCTCAAAAAGAGATTTGAGTCCACGGAATCGGTTCTTTTCTTATCGGACGGTTCTTTTCTTATCGAACAAATGGGAGAACCGGTTTTGAACATCATCCCTAACTATGACCCAAATTATCGATTTGAGTAACCTTGCACAATGTTGAAGGACAATGAGGAAAAGAGATACTGTACATGAGTACATACAGTATACACCCCATTAAAAAGTGAAGACTAAATCTTATAATCATTGTTTTTTGGACAAAATGGACCACTATGACTAGGGATGATGTTTGATAAGAAATTATCGAGTTGGAGCCCATTATCGAATCCTCTTATCGAACCGATTCCTAATCGATTCTCTTATCGAATCCAGATAGGTTGTTGTATAAGGAAAAAAAAACACACAATATTTGGTTTAACAAAAGCTCACTTTTATTTTATAAGAAAGAAATAAAATAAAATAAAAAAAAAAATATTGACTGTTACCCCCCTAAAAAAATTAAATAAAAAAAATATTGACTGTTACCCAGAGTATATTAAGTGGGATTTTTCAGAAAAACAAATATATACAGTAACACAAATAGCCATGCCTTGAGGCGTTTTTTCCGGTCCATTATTTTTGCTGCTTGTGTGACATCACAGGAAATGACGTAGTTACGTAATTTCCTGTGATGTTCCACAGGGCATTTCTTGTGGGACGGGATTCGTTCCCAGGGATTCGAATAAAGAACCAACTCTTTTTTTTCTTTACTATTGTGGCCTCGATAACGGGAACCGGTTCTCAAAAAGGGATTTGAGTCCACGGAATCGGTTCTTTTCTTATCGGACGGTTCTTTTCTTATCGAACAACCGGGAGAACCGGTTTTGAACATCATCCCTAACTATGACCCAAACTATCGATTTGAGTAAGCTTGCACAAAACCAAGTGAAAAGTCGTCAGCACATGCACCACTGCTGCGTTACCTGTGCTATTATTTTTCTGACAAATACTCGGATTAATTAAAAAAATTAAAAAAATCACACAGCTCGATGCAGTGTACAAAAACACAAATTAATACTTAAGTCATTTAAACCAACCGACCATGTAGAGCAGGGGTGTCCAAACTTTTTCCACTGAGGGCCGTACACGGAAAAATTTAAGCATGCGGGGCCCATTTTGATATTATTCTTTTTCAAACCTCAACAAAATATATGTTTTTTTTTTTTTTTCTAACCTTTAGGGCTCCCGGGGACTATAAAGGGTCTCAGTCATTAAACTGTTAAAAAAAAAAGTCAAATTATTATTATTTTTTATTTAACGCTTATAGTAAATCTCTATGTCAACTTGAGGTTGATATAAAGTAAAAAAAAAAAGCTTTTCTGTCAAAGACAACTTTGTTTTTTATAGTAAAACTGAAATATGCAGTATTTAGTAATTAGAGCCTTAAAAACTCAATAATGCAGGACACCATTGATTTTAATTCTTTAATATTTTTGAGTAATCACAGTGAAAAGTTAAATAAAATCCTACTAAATATATTTGGGATCCAAAAGGTCCCCCACTCATAAAGTGATACATTTGTATTAGTTTTATTTTACTTTTAACACTTAAATTACGTGATCAACTTCAGATATATCTGTCCATTTTACGTTTGAACTATTATTTTGTTTGTTTTATGCTCTTTTGTCAAATTTAACTTTGATAAAAGAAAAAAAACAGCCTGCATGGCAGCTGTGTGTCAACATTGCAACTTTTTCTTGTTAGATTTCACCTCATTCCACTTTTTTTTAAAGGTTTTTTTAAAATTTTTGCAATATTATCAATTTTGCAAGTTTTGCAGAATGTGTGGCGGGCCGGTAAACAATTAGCTGCGGGCCGCAAATGGCCCCCGGGCCGCACTTTGGACACTCCTGATGTAGAACATACCTTGGAACTGACAAGCACATGTGTGTAAAATGTGTCTTTGCGGTGACACAGGTGGGATTTAGCAACTAACTGGCCATAAGTCTTTTGCCTAATGATTGTAAAATAAATATTTCAGAATATCTGAACTAAACAAGTATTCCACTGCACTTTCAGCAAAACAGATAGGGGGCACCATACATAGTCCTAATTTCCCAGCGAACCCCGTGACGACCTCAACAACATCCAAGGGAATGCTTTGCCTTCGTCAAAGAGGACCACATTCTGCATCTATGTAGGTCATTACTTCTCAAATCCTTGCTTCTCAACGGTGCTAATCTGTCGCCTAAATTTAGTAATCCGGTTGGCAACAAGGGCAGATATTCACCGAGTTTGGTTTTTTAAACATTTCTTTTGGAGCGTACAGGAATTGCGCCTCACTGAATGGGCTAGAGCAGTGGTCCCCAACCACCGGGCCGGGGCCCGGTACCGGTCCGCGGACCGATTGGTACCGGGCCGCGCAAGAAAATTAAAAAAAAAAAAAAAAAAAAAAAAAAAAAAAAATTAAATCAACATAAAAACACAATACATACATTATATATCATTATAGATCAATACAGTCTGCAGGGGTACGGTCCGAAAGCACACATGATTGTATTTCTAAAAAAAAAAAAAAAAAAAAAAAAAAAAAAATTCCACAACGCACAATTTAATAGCTAGCAAGACATTTCTTTGTTTTTCCAACCATGAGAATGAAGAAAAAGAGTGTGGAGGTCAGTGCTGAGAAGAAAAGGCAGGTAATATTAATCGAGTTAAAGAAATAAATGACATTAGATCAGTGTTGTTTTCGCCAACGATGACGATGACGAAATAATTTCGTTGACGCCACTTTTTTTCATGACGCTAACGAGACGGTGACGAGATAAACATGTCTCTCTGATGACGAAAACGTGACGAGACGCGTGTGAGTTTTCGTTGGCGAGACGAGAACGGACGAAAATGTTAGTGGGTAATCTGTCAGACGTTTAAAATGCATTGACATTTCTGTTTATTGTGTGTGTCGATTGAAACCACGCCCACCAACTGGCGTGCGGCGTGCTCAACACGTCAGACTGTCGTTACTCGTCAGGCAATGGACCGTGATGGCGGCGGCAGTTTTCAACACGGGGGCTCGGTGGTCGCAAACGTAGAGACGACATATGGGTGTATTTTAATTATAACCCAGCAGGTAATAAAACACAGTGTATTGTGAAGCAAGACGGTGACAAATGTGGCCACAAAATACGCGGAAAAAATACGACCAACCTTAAGCGGCACCTTAAGGCTCGCCACGAGGATATTTTTTCGAAGGTAAGTTACAAATGCTGTTAACATAATCGATAAATGTCATAGTAAGCTAATACATTAGTATGTTTTCCACATACTCCCGGCGCAAGTGGGCTGCTAACTTCAGGCTAAAGTTAGCTTTTGTTACGCTAACGTCAATTCATGATGTGTGTGTTACTTTAGCAGCATGTTTAGCCATGTTTACATTCAGTGACGGTGTGGTTATCTCTTTGTGAGTACCTTCTGTCAGCACGTAACTTGATATGTTAAACAGGTGGAGTTACTGTTATACGTAGAGTCTGCTAGCTTTAGCCTAAAAGCCACAAGTGACGTTGTGCAGCCCCATTAAGGAATCAGGAATTAATTGATTATTTTATGACATGGTTTGCACAAATGAAAGAGAGTGGGGTTGTAATTGCACTGGCAGACAGGGCCAAGTTGAGCTTATGTGTTCCTCATCCATCACTCCTATTTTGGGCATGTTTATGTTCATTGTACTTTAACAAACTCTGAGAAATAAAGCCACAATTGCTGAAGTAGAATGCTTTGGTTTTTTGGCTTTTTTGGAGTAATGAACTTTGATTCCACTGTTACCACTTTATCTGTGTGTAATACACCATCCTTGGATCAGACATTTGCTGTTTGGCGGAAACCTTATAGGTCTAAAACCATTCCTTTATTGTTATTATTTGTGAAAATAGCAGATCTGCAAGCTTACAATGGGTTGAACTTATAGATCCGCTGCTATTTTCACAACTTATGTGTGATACTGCCCAACAGCAATCTCCAATACTTATTGACCTAAATTAATTTGTTAAAAGACTATACTTATATACTTATATTATACTTTTTATTCTTTTTTTTTGGACTAAAACTAGACTAAAACCCTTTTGAGTTTTCGTCGACTAAAACTGGACTAAAATTATCACATATAAAAGTGACTAAAACGTGACTAAAACTAATAAGCATTTTAGTCCAAAAGACTAAGACTAAATGTAAGATGGTTGTCAAAAACAACACTGCATTGGATGTATTGCGGCGGTCCCCAAATTTGCGGTCCTCTTCAAGGTTTCTCATTGTATCCCATTGGGTTGAGTTTTTTCTCGCCCTGCTGTGGGATCTGAGCCGAGGATGTCGTCGTGGCTTGTCCAGCCCTTTGAGACACTCGTGATTAAGGGCTATATAAATAAACTTTGATTGATTGATGATGGGTTGTGTGCGCTCAACCAACTTGAGGAAGCAGTATGAGCGTTGCACTGCTAGTTTGCACAACACTTAAGCATCAATGAATGAGTCGATAACGCCGGGCAAAGGCATTTAAATAATTTATAAACGGCGGACGTTCATCAATGAAATTATGGAGTAGCTGTTGCTGGTGTGTGTTTGACAGAACCCACAACCCACTCCGGTGGACATCCATGGATTAGAGATAGAAAAAGTGGATTAATTTACGAAAAAAATACCTGTGTGTTCGCCTCAACAATAAACTGGACTGGACTCACAACTCAAACACCCAAGTAGTTTAGATTACAAACTCGGTCACAGAGCCAATTAATGTTGTAAATTGAGGTACTGTTGCGTCCGACCAGACTTCCTCTCAGGGAATAAAACACACTGGTCAATCCCAAGTTCTTTCGGATGACATATATGTTGAGTAAGAAGGACCACCAAGACAGAATAGCAATATTACCAAGTTGTACTAAAGCTTTAGGAGACCAGCCCTCACAATGCTATAATAGCAGCATCAAGAAGCGGTCTAAAAATCAAACAGGAAGAGTAAGTTTATTTAGTACGAAAACAGAAAGAAATACAGCCTTTTTGTTCTAAACTGATAAGGTCTCCTCCACAAAAAGGGAGTACATTATACTCCCAATAGACATGCCAGCGCCTTCAAGGTGAAACACAGAGTTTACCAGCAGACATAAGATACAAGCACGGAGATCACGAGAGGACAGAATACATAGTAAAATACGAGCTGCTTTAAAGGCCT
Source organism: Entelurus aequoreus (assembly GCF_033978785.1). Classification (NCBI taxonomy): domain Eukaryota; kingdom Metazoa; phylum Chordata; class Actinopteri; order Syngnathiformes; family Syngnathidae; genus Entelurus; species Entelurus aequoreus. The sequence continues at coordinate 30,067,275 of NC_084756.1, read as the reverse complement.
ACTGAAATGAAATTGTTTTATTTAAACGGGGATAGCAGATCCATTCTATGTGTCATACTTGATCATTGTGCGATATTGCCATATTTTTGCTGAAATGATTTAGTAAAGAACGACGACGATAAAGTTCGCAACTTTTGGTCGCTGATAAAAAAAAAAAGCCTTGCCTATACCAGGAGTAGCGTGACGTCACCGGAGGAAGGACTCCTCACATTTCCCCATTGTTTACAATGCAGCGAGAGAGATTCGGACTTAGAAAGTGACGATCACCCCATTAATTTGAGCGAGAATGAAAGATTTGTGGATGAGGAAAGTGAGAGTGAAGGACTAGAGAGGCAGTGCAGGACGTATCTTTTTTCGCTCTGACCGTAACTTAGGTACAAGGGTTCATTGGATTCCACACTTTCTCCTTTTTCTATTGTGGATCACGGATTTGTATTTTAAACCACCTGGGATACTATATCCTCTTGAAAATGAGAGTCGAGAACACAAAATGAACATTCACAGTGACTTTTATCTCCACGACAATACATCGGCGAAGCTCTTTAGCGACTGAGCTAACGTGATAGCATCGGGCTCAAATGCAGATAGAAACAAAAGAAATAAACCCCTGACTGGAAGGATAGACAGAAAATCAGCAATACTATTAAACCATGGACATGTAACTACACGGTTAATAATTTCCAGCTTGGCGAAGCTTAACAATGCTGTTGCTAACGACGCCATTGAAGCTAACTTAGCTACGGGACGGCGGCGGCGGTGGGCGTTGTAGCTTTTGACGACACCCCGGCCGCCATCAGAGTCGGCAAGAAACATATATTTCCCCAAAGTTACGTACGTAACATGCACATAGCGACACGCACGTACGGGCAAGCGATCAAATGTTTGGAAGCCAAAGCTGTACTCACGGTAGCGCGTCTGCTATCCATCTCAAAGTCCTCCTGGTTGTGTTGCTGTAGTCCGCCATTAATACACCGATCGCACCTACAGCTTTCTTCTTTGCAGTCTCCATTGTTCATTAAACAAATTGCAAAAGATTCACCAACACAGATGTCCAGAATACTGTGGAAATTTTGGGATGAAAACAGAGCTTTTTTGTATTGGATTCAATGGGTCCGAATACTTCCGTATCAACCATTGACGTCACGCGCATACGTCATCATATATAGACATTTTCAAGCGGAAGTTTAGCGGGAAATTTAAAATGTCACTTTATAAGTTAACCCGGCCGTATTGGCATGTGTTGCAATGTTAAGATTTCATCATTGATATATAAACTATCAGACTGCGTGGTCGGTAGTAGTGGCTTTCAGTAGGTCTTTAAACATGACTAAGGATTAAAAAGTACAACTTACAAATATCTAATTCCCACGGTACCAATGCACTTGGAAGGTAATATTACTGCATTTTAGGACAATTATAATACCGTTTCATACCATGAAGTTCTCCAAACCAACAAGCAGGCATCTTAAGTGTCTCCAGTGCGAACGGACCGAAGGTTAGTCTGCACTCCAACTTTTGTATTCACCAGACATCCAATCAGCCTTCAACATACCTTGCATTGTCAGATTCTTATCTTTGCCACAGAAATATGAAAAACATGAACAGAGAATAGCTATCGCCCATGCCAGTCGTTTCCATAGCAGCTGGCAAGCGAAGTCCCTGACCCCTAATTTGGACTCCCATTTTGCCCCGATAGCCCCTATTAGCCCTAAAAGCTCTCCCTTTATCTCCAAGTCCCCCCTGTATCACATTTCCCGTCTTCTAACGGGCGACTGTTTCCTCGCCATTTCTGCGTCTCGGCCCTGTTCCTCTTCACCCCCCCCCCCCCCCCCTTCATCTCTCCTTATCTTTCCTACCCCCGCTCCCCCCCCCCATCCTTCTCTCCGTCGGCAACATTGTATGATTGGCAGCCTGCGCTCGACTGCGGCAGAGCTAATGGAGAACAGAGAGAAAATACCTTCAGGATTCACAGTTGAGTGGAGACGCACAAATAAGATAATGACTTGGGAATAAGCATCGGGTGGAACGGTTTAGCGGAAGAGAGGTTGAGCATAGACAGTCTCAAAGAGTGAGAGGAGATGGGAAAAGCAGACTTAAGTGAAGACTTTTTAGGGGGCACTCTCTGCAAATTGGTAGAAAACGACCAGCGTCTCTGCGGGCTTTGAGACGATGAAATGTTTTATTTGTCGGACAAGGAATGGTGATCAACTAAAATAGTCATTTTGCTCTCTTGATTGCCTACCATATCTTTTCTCCGCTAATGGGACACAGCAGACGGCGTGCATAATAAGTGTTTTTTTGTGCGGCTGTTCACAGTCCTGCCTGGTACTGTTTACATCACTCATCTAAAACAATGGCCGAGCACCCAAATAAAGACGTTTCCCTCACAATGGGAGAAGCGTCTGGCACTGGGAGATAACCCGCTAACATCCATAATTCCCAAGAATCCCTTTAAGTTTGAAAGAGACGGGTGGGTCGCCCATCAAAAACCTTCATCTCCACTCATTTGGGTGCCAGAGCTGCAGGCCTTTTTTCCGGAACCCAATCTCAAGACTGAAGTCCGCATTGCCCCCCTTTGCTTCATTGACCCTGTCCTTTCCATCATCCCTTTGGCATCAATCAGCGCACGGAAAAGAGAAGCAGACGAGGGGAGGATACCAGGACTCTAATAAAGAAAAAAAGCTAAGGACAGAGACTCCAAAAGGTGACGCATTGTATTTGTCCTCTCCTTGACGTGGGAGTACGGCGAAGGCTACACTCGTCCTCTTAACTCAAGTCTCATTAGCCTTTGGCTGTGAGAATTGAAGGTCTCATCTCGCAATATCTCTCTCAGAACACTGACGATTGCAACTCCCACTGCAGACTTAACATTTAGCAGGGGATATATGCGGTAAATGTAATTTTTAATTGCCTGAAAACTCTTATTTGGGTCTTTGGAGGTCCTGTCCAACCATTCAGCGTCAAATTGCAAAACCAAGTCATTTTCTCGTTAGCTACCGAGGTCAGGAAACATCATTTTTTACGATTTTGCAGCAAGTCTTTAAGAAGGCCCAGCAGAGGATGTACTTCCCGCGGCAGCTGAGGAAACTTAAGGTTCCGACCGAGATGCTGGTGCAGTTTTACTCAGCCATCATAGAGTCCATCCTGACCTCCTCCATCACAGTGTGCTTCCCCGGCGCCACAGTCCAGGATAAGAATAGACTGCGGCACATCGTACGTGCTGCTGAGAAGGTGATTGGCTGCAAGCTCCCATCCCTCCAGGACTTGTTCTCCTCCAGGACCAGGAGGCGTGTGGGTCGGATCACAGCTGACTCTTCTCACCCTGGACAAACACTATTCTCCCCTCTCCCCTCAGGCAGGAGACTACGCTCCATTCAGACCCACACCTCCCGCAACCTGAACAGTTTTTTCCCCTCGGCCATCAGGCAAATGAACAATAACTCCTAACAGCAGCTCCTTGAATTCCTTGAATCCCTTCTAAGTCTATCTGATAGCTCAGTCACAGCTCTTTTTATACCAAATATGTGTTATATGTGTTTTATGTCGCACGTTTGCACCAAGAAAAATTCCTAGTTTGTGAACCCGTTCTCAAACAATGGCAATAAAACTATTCTGATTCTGATTCTGATTCTGAAGTCTTTAGAAACATCAGAATACTTTGTCATAGGCTATTATGAATTTATATCTAACTGAAGTAGCTTGTTTATGGCCACATACATGTACCATTGACCATTACATAGACTGGGGGTCGGCAGCCAAAAACGTTGAAAGAGCCATATTGGACCAAAAATACAAAAAAAATAATCTGTCTGGAGTCGCAAAAAATGAAAAACCGTATATAGGTCTTATAATGAAGACAACACATGACGTAAGTGTCTATATCAGCTGTAATAGCCTACTATCAAAAGTACTATGTGTCGCAGGCTGAAGCAAATCTTCGTTGACAGAAATGTTGAAATGTAATATTTATTCTACACATTTTTACAACTTTAGAAACCATTGGTAAATCAGAGGCTACTCAGAAGGTGAGATAACTCCTAGAAATTACTGGCTTTTTAATGGCCAAATGTATAAATGTGTGTGTCCAAGCTAAAGGAAACTGCAGGCTGTCTTCTTCTAATAAATGCATTACAATCTTTGCAAGCTGGGTAACGTTCGCTGTGGTCTGGAACAACATGGCGCACAAACAACTATCAGTATTGCAGCCAATATCACATGCAGATAATGTGTCATGAGAGCAAAACTAAATTATATACAAAGTGGATAAGAGTACAGGATATTAAATGAGCTCAAATGTACCTACACATGAGGCGTAATGATGCAATATGTACATACAGCTAGCCTAAATAGCAATTTAGCATTAATTAGCTCGCAGTCATGCACTGACCAAATATGCCTGATTAGCACTCCAACAAGTCAACGACATCAACAAAGTGCACCTTTGTGCATTCACGCACAGTATAAAACGTTTGGTGGACAAAATGAGACAAAGAAGGAGTGGAAGATTTTATATGCAAACAAACGATGTTCACCAAATGCTCTCATCAGTGAAGCATACACACACACATATTAAACAGTGGGCTTTCTAACACTTGGGAAGGTTTGTGTCATGTTTGTCCTCAAACAAAAAACATACTAAAACAAAACAATGATTTTTTTCCCCATCTTTTTCCATTTTGAATCCTTTTGTTAAAAATGCTCCAGTGAGCCACTAGGGCGGCACTAAAGAGCCACGGGTTGCTGACCATGACATAGACCATGACATATGACCAAATCCGATCCATAGACAGTCATATCCTTTACCTAAACAGCCATGTTTAGCAAGTTGTGTGTCAATATGGACAACCACCTGTCCTGTTCTTCTGTACATAAATAGTGCATGCAGAACCAAATGCTGTGTCATCCTGTACTGTCTCCATGATGTCCTGAGCTCAAGTGAAGAGTCTGTCAAAGTCTCCGTCATATTCCGGTCTGTCAAGCTATTGTTTCCTGTGTCCGTAAATCCCATACTCTCAGAGGATCTTTGACTAGCTTGTTTTTCCCAACACTACCTTAAAGTCAGCAGCATGCTCCTGTCTTAGGATCCTCAACAATGGGTCAAAGTATCTAATAATGAGGGAAGATGGGGCCTGCATCAAGAATGTAATATTTTTACTTATTTTCAAACTTTTTTATTTTATTTAAAAAAAAAAAAAATACAAATATATATATATATATATATATATATATATATATATATATATATATATATATATATATATATATATATATATATATATATATATATATATATTTATTTATATATATATTTATTTATTTATTTATTTTGTATTTATATTTGTAAATATAAATATTTATATTTATATTATAGTATAGTATATTATATATTATATTAATTTTATTAATATAATTATATAAATTATATTATATTTTATATTTATATGTATGTATTATTTATATAATACGACGTGTACTATGGAGTGTTTGTTTTCCCGAGATGCAAGTAAAGTTGGACTGGACATGGCGTGAAGGTAAGTGCATATTTATTTTAACACTCTAAACTACAAAAAAAGGTGCAAACAAAAGGCGCGCACAAGGGCGGAGAACAAACTTGACTAATGAAACAAACACCCCATAGTCCACGTCGTTATGACAGAATGTCGCCAGGCCGACCAACAGGAAAAAAAAACAGGCTTAAGTAACAGTGACATGATTGGTGACAGGTGTGCGAGTCCAAACGTGGAACAGGTGAAACTAATGGGTAACCATGGAAACAAAACGACATGAAACCAGACGAAACCCAGACAAGACTTTACCCAGGTGTGACATCCACAAACTTCTGGCAAGCTTCTGGTTGAATTTTTGACCACTCCTCTTGACAAAATTGGTGCAGTTCAGATAACTTTGTTGGTTTTCTGACATGTACTTGTTTCTTCAGCATTGTCCACACGTTTGGGAAGGCCATTCTAAAACCTTAATTCTAGACTGATTTAGCCATTCCTTTACCACTTTTGATGTGTGTTTGGGGTCATTGTCCTGTTGGAACACCCAACTGCGCCCAAGACCCAGATTTTAGGTTGTCCTGAAGAATTTTCCATTGTCCCATTTACTCTCTGCAAAGCACCAGTTCCATTGGCATAAAACACAGGCCCAGAGCATAATACTATCACCACCATGCTTGACGGTAGGAATTGTGTTCCTGGGATTCAAGGGCTCATCTTTTCTCCTCCAAAGACATTACTGGGTATTGTGGCCAAACAGCTCAATTTTTGTTTCATCTGACATCACATGGACAAAGATAAGACCCTCTGTGGTTACTTGTAAATTGAAGTACCAATAGGGATGATACTCGAAACCGGTTTTCCCGGTTGTTTGATAAGAAAAGAACCGAGTCCTCGGACTCCAATCCCTTTTTGAGAACCGGTACCCGTTATCGAGACCACTATAGTAAAGGAAAAGAGTTGATTCTTTATTCGAATCCCGTCCCGACCAGAAATGCTCCGTGGGACATCACAAGAAATGACGTCACGTAGCTCAGTCATTAGGCGCAGATAGCGAAAGCAGGAAAACAATGGACGGGAAAAAGCGCTCCAAGGTGTAATAAAGTTCAAAACAAAAGCTATAATCCATCGAATAACTTTACTGAGAGATTTGAGCAGGGTAAAACACATGACCAACACTTTTACGACCAACCGGAAACATAGCAACCAGGCTAGCAACGCACCTCCTTTACGGCAGCTGTCGCAACGTTCTTAATACAACCGCAGCACATACATATATATACAACACATCTCCCTTTTTTAACTTTTGTTTTTCTTTCCTTGTAAACAAAACAAAATCACACCGTAGATGTGTTGTCTGTCTAATTATAAATAATGCAGACGAGGCGTGTTGGCTGAGTTCTTGACGTTTACTTTCACAGCGTGGCAACATGCAACACTTTTCGGGGCTACCGCGCATGCTCGTCACTCCCGTTGCATGCTGGGTAGTGTAGTTGTTATATTCTCTCGCTCATAACATTTTTCCCCCTATAAAGAAATAATGTTAACTCAATAAAGTGTATTTCTTTTTTTAGCTTTAACTTTTCATTTTTTTAGCATTGTAACCACATTTGCAAAGAATTTTTCTCTTCATAGAATTTTCTTTCAATAAAGAAATAAAGTGCAAAAATGTCAAAGCATCATAACTAAATAAATGATAATAAATGATGAATAACAAAATAACAAACAGTTATGTCAAATAGCAGCAGAAGTGCACTTTTTGGAGAGCTGTATTATTTTCAGTTTTGTGCCCAAAGGACTTATTTTATTTAACACTATGTTATTATTTATACACCTATAGTGATCACAGAGACATGTTGTTTTTGTGTTACTGTATATATTTGTTTCTCTGAAAAATCCCACTTAATATACTTTGGGTAACAACAGTCAATATTTATTTATTTTATTTTATTTTTTTAGGTGGGTAACAGTCAATATTTATTTATTTATTAGATTTTATTTTTTTATTATATAATAAAAGTGAGCTTTTGTTAAACCAAATATTGTGTGTTTTTTTCCATATACAACAACCTATCTGGACTCGATAAGAGAATCGATAAGGAATCGGTTCGATAAGAGGATTCGATAATAGGCTCGAACTCGATAATTCCTTATCAAACATCATCCCTAAGTACCACTGCATTTTTTTGAATGTGAATTATGTTCTTTTACTGCTGCTTTATTGTGGGGCTTGCTGTCGCCCCCTCAGAGTGAAAGGAGTACTGCATCAAAGAGCGCTTTTCTCGTGAAACTGAATTTGTTTCAATGTTTGTGTGATGTTTGGCTGGCATAATCATGGCCCGCTCATGGAATAAACACATTCTGTGGGGAGAAGAGGGCACACTTATCCGGGGTCGACCATGTTCAATTCAATTTTGGATGTGCACTGTTTATATATCCAATAACTAATGTCATTTGGAGCCTTAGAAGGCTCAATTGGATCAGCAACGTATAAAATCAAACCCGAGTCATTTTAAAGACCGAAATGGGGCCACAAATGTGTGGTTTTGGGTCATAAAAAGCCTCGAGTCAGCACTGGGCCGAATTAAATGGTTTGGCAGCTTGGATGTGGTCGATTGGGGGCCTGGGTTATAGAGGATCTTTGACGAGCTTCGTGTTTGGGTTGTCGCACTTTTTGCAGTAGGTGCTGAAAACAACACAATGCTCCTGTTTTGAAGCGGATCTTTGACTGGCATAAACGTATGGCTTCGGTTTAAATGTATAGCTTTCACGGAGTGTAGCCATTTGTTTGGTAATATTGACGGGTCCTTCCGGGGGTTGACATGGCGGGTAAGCCATTAGGGATGGGAATTGATACGATTTTTCCGGTTCCGATTCCTCTTTCGAATCTGCTTAGACTTAGACTTAGACTTAGACAAACGTTATTGATCCACAGGGAAATTGTTCCACACATCAGCTCAGTTACAAAGGATGGAACGGGTAAGGATGGAAAGGATAATGCAGGTATAAAGTAGATTAAAATGTACCATAGTAGCAATATAACATATAACATACATGTCATATTTACATATTACCGGTATAAATACCAGTGTTTCCCACACATTCATTTATTTGTGGCGGCCCGCCACAAAATAATTACGTCCGCCACAAATAAAATAAAAAATTAAAAAAATAAAAAATCTTCTCAGGCAAACCATATAGTTGACGTAGATGCCCATATAGGCTGTTCAGATTTACTTTACAAAAGAGAAGTGTAGGATACTTCTCTTGTTGCCTTATTTGTATTTGACCACTACTGTTTTCTGTTTATTTGTTACTGACTGTGGCAGGACACCTCTGCCTCTGTTTCACTTTATGTTGCTGGTAAATAATATGGTTGTAGTAGTAGGCTAAAGTTAAATTATTTCGTATGCACTAATTAAAGGGGCAGAGCTTTAAGAGACATTTTAGCTTTTATATTTTATAAGATATATTTTTTGTAAGAACCACAATTAATAAATATATTTCAGTGAATAACTTATTGTTCAAATCTGTATATAAATATGTACATAAAGTGTTGTAATTATATTGTAAAATGGATGGATGGATGGATGTTTAAAACAAAACTGTTATTATTAATTAGTAAGTATACATTTTTTGAGCCTTTTTAGAGAAAATCATATCATTGTAGTCAATTATGCAAATTACTCGATGATGTCATTGTGACCACGCCCATAGCCACGCCCCCACCGCCACAGGTATTATATATATTATATGTTTTATACTGATGTATCATTATATTATATTTTTATATAGTATATACAATATATAACACATTCCAATTGAGTGGATCAGAACTTTGTATTTTTGAGCCTGAATGTAAAGAGGACGACCTACACGTTTTAGGAGCTGAGTGATAAGCAGATCCATCAAGTAGCAGTATTACTAAAAAAGCTATACAACAAAGCTTTTGACCAAAATCCAAATTGGTGCGATTTCCACAGTGCATGTATTGTATTTAGTCTGCCTTCACTTGACTTCTTGTTGGGAATACCTCTACTGCTCGCTAGTGTTACACATCTGGGTTATTGTGCAGAAATATGGGAAAACAACTAAAAATGTGTGCTTCATTCACTGACTTATTTTACAAAAAAAAGATCACTTAGAATAATACATAATGTTGAATGTAGAGAACACTCAAACCATTTATTTATTGAATGAAAAATACTGAAATTCAAAGACTTGGCGCATTTGCAAACAACAAAAATGATGTACAAAGCAAACTATAACCTGCTACCCAAGAATGTACAACAATTCTTCTCAACAAAAGAGGAGGAATACAACCTTAGAGGTAAATCTAATTTAAAACATTGGAATGCACGTACAAAACTTAAAACCTTTAGCATATCAGTATTTGGAATTTAATTATGGAATGGATTAAGCAAAGAAATATAACAAAGCACCAATATGATTCACTTTCAGAGAATATTCAAGTGTTCACAAAGTACACAGAAGAAGAATCTTTTACATTTTTTAAGTTTGGAGGTTGCCAGGAGAACGGTGCATTTCGGACTGTATCGTGCCGAGTGTGAAATTTGGTGGAGAAGGAATTATGGTGTGGGAGTTAGTTCCAGTGAAATGAACTTTGAATGCTCCAGGTTACCAAAACAATTTGGACAATTCCATGCTCCCAACCTTGTGGGGACAGTTTGGAGCGGGCCCCTTCCTCTTCCAACAAAGCAAGGTCCATAAAGACATGGATGACAGAGTCTGGTGCGGATGAACTTGACTGGCCTGCACAGAGTCCTGACCTGGACCCGATAGAACACCTTTTGGGATGAATTAGAACGGAGACTGAGAGCCAGGCCTTCTCGACCGACATCAGTGTGTGACCTCACCAATGCGCTTTTGGAAGAATGGTGGAACATTCCTATAAACACACTCCGCAACCTTGTGGACAGCCTTCCCAGAAGAGTTGAAGCTGTATCAGCTGCAAAAGGTGGACCGACATCATATTGACCCCTATGGGTTAGGAATGGGATGGCACTTCAAGTTCATATGGAAACGGGGTTTGTAAATCAATATTGTGGTGGTGATATATATTTGATGTATGTTTGATTGTATTTCTAGTATGATATTTCATTATGTATAATAGTTTGTTTTCTGATTTAAACAGATACATAGTTTTATTCAGTTTTAACATATGTTATTTCTAATTTGTCATATTGTAGTTTTTTGTTTTATTGTGAGTATTAGTAGTTTATCTGTACTTTTGGTAATATAGTATATGTGATGCAAAACGCATGTTCGAAACCAACTGAAACTAACTACCTTGTATGCCCTCCATGTGCAACCCGGCGATTATAGACGCAAACAAAAAAAATAATAATAATTTAATAGACCCACAGTGCAGTCATTAGAGGAAAGCATTTAATTAGTTGTTAAGATATACATTGACTCCAGCCTATCCCGTCAATAAAGCAAATGCTAAGTGGTGTTTGTGATTATAGTAAACATTTAACAGATCTCTTAATGTCTCACGGCCCTTTATCTTTATTGAGCCGTCTCGTTGGAGTGGAGTAATTTAGGGAGCGTACAGCAGAGCAAAAATGAATACATTTGGCTAATTAAGGCCAAAAAATGTTATCCCTTATGATGAAATGAAACGGATGCTTTGAATTGACTCATTTGGAGCGGAGTATAGAAATGAAACGATTGAAAAACACTTTTAGCCTATTACCGTGCAAATGGTGCTGGTTTTGTCTATTTGCAAGCCCCATTCACTCAGACAAGTACACTTCTCCACTTATTCCCCTGTGCTCGCTTGCCAAATGATGTTTGTCCTTCAAGCAGGTGACCATGTGTCAATTGCCCTTCCATTCCACATGTAACAATTTTTGTTATTTAAGTTTGTTTTATTTTTTATTTTATTTTTTACTTCACCCCCTGTTTAATATTGTTTCTGTGTTTGTTTTTGGGTTTTTTTCTGCTGAGCTGCAGAGCAAGGCCAACTTTTAAAGTGGAAGTAATGTACAAGCTTGTGATCCATGGAGTAGTTTTCAATACAGTACCCTCAAGCACATGCGGTATATGAGCTGTTTTACCACAATGGCCAAGATAACTCCACATGCTGGGATTCTTATGGCCTTCTGATGGACTTCACTATTGGATGCTTACTTAATGGAGGTGTTACTTAATGGAGGGGTTCCCGACATTGTGCTGCTAGTGATACCTCAGCGGGGTTGCAATGCTATATTATTAACTCCCAGCGGGGGCCCGGAGTGTTCCTCCTATAATGTAGGTCAGGGGTGTCCAAACTTTTTCCACTGAGGGCCGCACACTGAAAAATCAAAGCAAGCGGGGCCCATTTTGATATTTTTTTTTATTTTATACAATATATGTATAAAAAAAGATAAATTTAAGGCCTCCACTCAGACTTGATCCCAGGGACCCCAAAAGGTTTTGGTCCAAAAAAATATTACAAATGTGTCATTAATTAGTATTATTATTATTATTATTATTATTATTCAAGGTTTAAATCTCTAGATCAGGGGTCACCAACCTTTTTGAAAGCAAGAGCTACTTCTTGGGTACTGATTAATGCGAAGGGCTACCAGTTGGATACACACTTAAATAAATTGCCAGAAATAGCCAATTTGCTCAATTTACCTTTAACTCTATGTTATTATTAATAATTAATGATATTTACACTTAATTGAATGGTTTAATAGAGGAGAAAACACGAACAAAATGACAATTACATTTTAAAACATAGTTTATCTTCAATTTCGACTCTTTAAAATTCAAAATTCAACCGAAAAAAAGAAGAGAAAAACTTAAAAAAATAATTTATGGAACATCATTAGTAATTTTTCCTGATTAAGATTAATTTTAGAATTTTGATGACATGTTTTAAATAGGTTAAAATCCAATCTACACTTTGTTAGAATATATAACAAATTGGACCAAGCTATTATTCTAACAAAGACAAATCATTATTTCTTCTAGATTTTCCAGAACGAAAATTTTAGACCTTGAAATAAGATTTAAATTTGATTCTACAGATTTTCTAGATTTGCCAGAATAATTTTTTTGAATTTTAATCATAATAAGTTTGAAGAAATATTTCACAAATATTATTCGTCGAAAAAACAGAAGCTAAAATTAATAATTAAATTAAAATGTATTTATTATTCTTTACAATAAAAAAAATGAATTTACTTGAACATTGATTTAAATTGTCAGGAAAGAAGAGGAAGGAATTTAAAAGGTAAAAAGGTATATGTGTTTAAAAATCCTAAAATAATTTTTAAGGTTGTATTTTTTCTCTAATATTGTCTTTCTGAAAGTTATAAGAAGCAAAGTAAAAAAAATAATGAATTTATTTAAACAAGTGAAGACCAAGTCTCTAAAATATTTTCTTGGATTTTCAAATTCTATTTGAGTTTTGTCTCTCTTAAAATTAAAAATGTCGGGCAAAGCGAGACCAGCTTGCTAGTAAATAAATAAGCACAGGTAAGTGCTGCTATTTGAGCTATTTTTAGAACAGGCCGGCGGGCTACTCATCTGGTCCTTACGGGCTATCTGGTGCCCGCGGGCACCGCGTTGGTGACCCCTGCTCTAGATCAACATTAGGTCTAACTGTCAATATAACGCTTTTAAAGATTTAAGTTGTATGCCGTTTTTATCAAGGAAAACCCTGTTCTTTATGGAAAAAAACACAAAATATGCTATATTTTCCCTCAATAAAATTTTTAAGTGTAATATTTGAGATTATGTAATAATTGGAGTCTTAAAAAGGTCAATAACTCATAACAACATTGATTTTAATTCATTATTATTTTGAGCAATGACACTTAAAAAAAAAAAGTCCCACTAAAATGATTGGGGATACAAAAGGGTCCTGCTCAGTAAAGTTTAAAAAAATAAATCAAACATTTTGTTTAATTTTTACCACAATAGTCTCAAGATCAACTTCAGGGGCCGTACTTATCAAGCTTCTTAGAGTGCCATTTTACACTTAAGTCCTGAGAATTTGCGAAATTTAGTCCTACTCTCAAACTTAAGAATAAAAGCTTTTTATCAACGTTCTTAAGTCTAAGAATCACTCCTACTCTCCACGATATTTAAGAGACCTTCAGAGGTGTCTTAAGTGGTTAGGAGTTGCCAGCAGGGGATGGCACTGAGGCGAGAGAGACGTGCGCGAACGTTCAGGGAACGGGACAATGTTTTTTTTTTTTGATGACGAGCAGCTGATCAAACGGTATCGTTTAGACAGAGCGGATATTATTTTTGTCACAGATTTAATACTTTTCGATTCCTTGTTGATTTCTGCATGTGTCTGCAGTGGGCTAGTATATATAGAGCCACCCACACCAGTTTCAAATTAGTTGCCTAATTAATGAATTGGAAAGAAAATGTTATGACAGTAGCGTATGTGTGTGGCCGTGAGGTGAGTGACGTCAGTGAGTGTGTGGGCGAGAGAAGAGAAGAGAGGGAGCGGTAGCGTGAGTGCCGGCGAGGACTAGTTTGTTTTGTATTATTTTGTAGTTTATTGTCAAAATATACACTCCCATTGTCCACTTAAATATTTCCAAGATATTTCTTTATTCTTAGACAACGGATTCCCTTCCGTGATTGGTCATTTCTATGGACACAGAAATGACGTCACCTAAAATTGCGTTTACGGCACATAGTAATGTCGTAATTCAGCTCTGAGTGTGACACTTAAGATTCAGTCCTACACTTCGCTGAAAGTGTGAGTAAGACGCTTGATAACTAACTTTTAAGTGCAGCTTTCAGCGAATAATTTATTTACTCTTAAGTCAACTCTTAGCAGACTTCTTAGGAGTAATTCTAAGAAGCTTGATAAGTACGGCCCCAGATCTATCCGTCAATTATAAGTTTTATTGTTGTTTATGTCTTTTGTTTGTTCGTTTTAGGCCCTTCTTTAAAAAACTTTGTTTTTTAAATGGCAACCAAAAAAATATGCAACATTTTCCCCCCAAAATATCTCAAAGTGGAATATTTAATGTGAAGTAAATGGAGGCTTAAATAGGTAAATAATTCATAATGACATTGATTTTGATTCATTACTATTTTTTAAAGAAAGAAACAGCCTACATGGCAGCTTTGTGTTATTAGAGTAAATAATGCAACATTTTCTTGTTACATTTCACCTGTTTGCTCTTTTATACCACTTTTTATGTTTTTTTTTTTTTTTTCATCGTATTTTTAGAATGTGCCGTGGGGCCGTTAAAAAATTACCTGCGGGCCGCAAATGGCCCCCGGGGCCACACTTTGGACACCCCTGCTGTAGGTGAACTTGCTTGTATGCTGGAAAAAGGAACATTGTTCGACAAGCACGACTTAAAAGCACTGCAATCAACATCTGATGCACGTCCACTGGCTGCATTCAAGATCATTGGGAAATGTCAGCTCTCTAATTGGGTAAAGTCAGTGTTTCTAATGCTTAAGTTAGGGGTCGGCAACCCAACATGTTGAAAGGACCAAAAATACAAAAAACTAATCTTTATGTAAGCGTTATAATGAAGGTAACACATTAAGTTAATGTCTTAGAGGGTTAGATAACTCCTGGAAATGACTGTCTTAGAATGGCTAAATGTATAAATGTGTGTGTCCGAGTTAAAGGAAAGAACAGGCGGTCTTCTTCTAATGGATTTATTACAATCTTTGCAAGCTGGGTAACATTGGCTGTGGTCTGGAACAATACGGTAACGTTTGCTGTGGTCTGGGACAATGTGGTAACGTTTGCTGTGGTCTGAAACAACATGGTAACATTGGCTGTGGTCTGGAACAACGTGGTAACGTTTGCTGTGGTCTAGAACAACATGGTAACATTAGCTGTGGTCTGGAACAACATGGTAATGTTGGCTGTGGTCTGGAACACCATGGTAACGGTTGGTGTGGTCCGGGACAACGTGGTAACGTTGGTTGTGGTCTGGGACAACGTGGTAACGTTGGCTGTGGTTTGGTCTGGAACAACGTGGTAACGTTTGCTGTGGTCTGGAACAACACGTTAACGTTTGCTGTGGTCTGGGACAACGTGGTAACGTTTGCTGTGGTCTAGAACAACATGGTAACATTGGCTGTGGTCTGGAACAACGTGGTAACGTTTGCTGTGGTCTGGAACAACATGATAATGTTGGCTGTGGTCTGGAACAACATGGTAACGGTTGGTGTGGTCCGGGACAACGTGGTAACGTTGGCTGTGGTCTGGAACAACGTGGTAACGTTGGCTGTGGTTTGGTCTGGAACAACGTGGTAACGTTTGCTGTGGTCTGGAACAACACGTTAATGTTTGCTGTGGTCTGGGACAACGTGGTAACGTTTGCTGTGGTCTAGAACAACATGGTAACATTGGCTGTGGTCTGGAACAACGTGGTAACGTTTGCTGTGGTCTGGAACAACGTGGTAATGTTGGCTGTGGTCTGGAACACCGTGTTAACGTTTGGTGTGGTCTGGGACAACATGGTAGCGTTTGCTGTGGTCTGGAACAATATGGTAAAATTTTCTGTGGTCTGGGACAACATGGTAACATTTGCTGTGGTCCGGGACAACATGGCAATGTTTGCTGTGGTCTGGAACAACATGGTAACGTTTGCTGTGGTCTGGAACAACATGGTGACGTTTGCTGTGGTCTGGAAAAACATGGTAACGTTGGCTGTGGTCTGGAACAACGTGGTAACGTTTGCTGTGGTCTGGAACAACGTGGTAACGTTGGCTGTGGTCTGGAACAACGTGGTAACGTTGGCTGTGGTCTGGAACATTATGGTAACGCTTGCTGTGGTATATGACAACGTGGTAACGTTTGCTGTGGTCTGGAACAACGTGGTAACATTGGCTGTGGTCTGGAACAACATGGTAACGTTTGCTGTGGTCTGGGACAATGTGGTAAAGTTGGCTGTGGTCTGGAACAACATGGTAATGTTGGCTGTGGTCTGGTCTGGAACAACGTGGTTGCGTTGGCTGTGGTCTGGAACAACGTGGTAACGTTGGCTTTGGTCTTGAACAACGTGGTAACGTTTTATGTGGTCTGGGACAACGTGGTAACGTTTGCTGTGGTCTGGAACAACATGGTAACATTTGCTGTGGTCTGGAACAACATGGTAGCATTTGCTGTTGTCCGGAACAACATGGTAACGTTGGCTGTGGTCTGGTCTGGAACAACGTGGTAATGTTGGCAGTGGTCTGGAACAACGTGGTAACGTTTGCTGTGGTCTGGAACAACGTGGCAACGTTTCTGTGGTCTGGGACAACATAGTAACGTTGGCTGTGGTCTGGAACAACATGGCACACTATCAGAAATGCAGGCTAATATTACATACAGATATTGTGTCATGAGACATGCAAATATATATTAAATACACAGAGGACATAAGTAAAGGAAATTAAATGAACTCAACTATACCTACAAACGAGGCATAATGATGTAATATGTACACCCAGCTAGCCAAAGTAGCATGTTAGCATGGATTATTAGCACATTTCCCGCAAGTCAATAACATCAAGAAAGCTCACCTTTGTGCATTCACGCACAGCATAAAACGTTTGGTGGACAAAATGAGACGAAGCAGGAGCGGCATGAAACACGTCTTTCTGTGGCAGCGTCGGAGAAAGTTGTACACGTAATCCAACTACGGTGAGTTCAAGGACCGCTAAAATTAGTAGGACAAAACGGCGCTGGCCGAATACTCTCCTCAGTGAAGCATGTTTAATATAAACAGTGGGGTTTCTAACAATTAGGAAGGTTTGTGTCATGTTTGTCCTCCTACAGAAACATTATTAAAACAACAAATATATTTTGATCAAATGTGAGGGCTGTGCTCACAATGGTAAGAAACCTTAAATTGGGATTTTGTCTGTGTATTAAATTCAAAGGGTTAGTTTACAAACAAAGCAAATAATGTTCATAGCGTTGTCAGACATGTTTGTATTGGTTACGATGCAAGGGCTGTAGGGATACATTTATTTTACTTCCGATCCAATACCGATTTTGGAGCCTTGAATATTGGCCGATACCGATTCGGACGCGATGTGATATCAGCACAAATCGTACACCCTTTTATTATTTTGTACTGCGGAATGTTACAAAAGACTTGATCAAGTAAAATGACTTAAACAGATAACAACAGTAGTTGTGGTAAAAAAAAAAAGCAAACAGCCTGGAATGGACACATGCTGTCCTTAAGTTAAAGTGTAGTGGTAATAGGTTTTTTTGTAGAGATGTCCGATAATATCGGTCTGCCGATATTATCGGCCGATAAATGCGTTAAAATGTAATATCGGAAATTATCGGTATCGTTTTTTTTATTATCAGTATCATTTTTTAATTTTTTTTAATTTTTATTAAATCCACATAAAAAACACAATATACACTTACAATTAGTGCACCAACGCAAAAAACCTCCCTCCCCCATTCACACTCATTCACACAAAAGGGTTGTTTCTTTCTGTTATTAATATTCTGGTTCCTACATTATATATCAATATATATCAATACAGTCTGCAAGGGATACAGTCCGTAAGCACACATGATTGTGCGTGCTGCTGGTCTACTAGTAGTACTAACCTTTAACAGTTAATTTTACAAATTTTCATTAATTACTAGTTTCTATGTAACTGTTTTTATATTGTTTTACTTTCTTTTTTATTCAAGAAAATGTTTTTAATTTATTTATCTTTTTTTTTTAAATTCTTTTTTTTTAAAAAGTACCTCATCTTCACCATACCTGGTTCTCCAAATTAGGCATAATAATGTGTTAATTCCACGACTGTATATATCGGTTGATATCGGTATCGGTTGATATCGGTATCGGTAATTAAAGAGTTGGACAATATCGGCATATCTGATATCGGCAAAAAGCCATTATCGGACATCCCTAGTTTGTTGTTGTTGTTGTTTTTTGGGGGCAACACCCAGTGGCCACATTTATTCTTTATGTTAAACTCATGATGCAGTAAGTTGAATGATGCGGACACGTTTGTTACTGGATACTTTCTAACGGCCGTCTGCCTTGGAGACATTGTATCTGGAAGTAATATACAATTATAATGATCTGATGCTCATTTTTATTGACAACTGTCTTTTAAACTGCCATATTGTTTGATTTAAAACACTTGTGTATTGCGCATGTCCAGCTTGTGTGCTATTGTGTGCTTAGCTGATGTGTAGCTGCTAGCATCTATATATATTTTTTTTGGTGCATGGACTTTTTTTATACCCACAAAGTGTGTTATATTGTGTTGTGTGACCATGTCTGTTGGCAATTTTTGTTGGTTCAATTTTCTTTATTTTTTTTCACCATGACTAGGAAAGGTTGTTTGCATTTGGTCATATAACTAATTGCTGTGCTTCATTCCATTCAAAGTATGATAATTGGTCATAGGCCTGTACTACAAAATGGGGACATATCGGCAGCATATTAATTCATTTTTTAAAAAACTATTGAAATCTCCCTGCGTCCAGATTTCTTATTCCAAACTCACAACGTCTTTCGGGCCACATTGCACGCACAGAGCTACATGAATCACTACATTTCCCTGAATAGGCTTTCCTCTTTGCTCTTTTGTTGCACTTCCAACTCACTAATATCAATCATAGCCAAATTGTCTATGCCGCTGTGAGCATCCCATAACCTTTGACCCTCTCAGACCTGAAGGGTGTATTTTATGTGCAATAAAGTGGGAAACATATCTGTTGATTTGGAGGTTCATCTGCAGTATTCTAATGGCTGATGTACAGTAAATACACATTATCAAAATTACCTGCGTAAAAAAACATGGTTTGCAGTTTTGCATTTTATTTGACAATCCGCCCCATAAACGATCAACTGTGCTTCTCCTAAAATTCAAAGACAAACAGGCTCTAATGTGCACACCCAAGCAGGCCTGCAGACTGCTGTGATTATTTAGCTCCCGAGCGCGTCCTTGCACTTTTTAGTGCATGCAATCATTTCCTGGGTTGGTTGCTAGAAGGTTCCGTATGTGTGCGTAATCACGAAGAAGCACATTTGCAGCCAGCTATTGATTTTGGCAGGAATAACAAAACAAAAAAAGAAGCCTTTAGTGAGATGATGATGGTGTGGCCTGTAAAGATGCTATTTTTCCACGTATTTACCTGCACACCGCACAGCTTACAACAGGTGGATCCATCCCACTAAATGCTCCAAGTTCGGTTTTGTTTTTCTCGCCATATTTATATTGACCTTCTCTCGGAGTTGGATGCGGGGACAACTTTATTTCAAAAGTTTGCAGCGCTAATTACAAGCTTTTGTTGAGATGTTCAGTGTTATACACACAAACCTTCCTCCCAGTGGAAAACAACTAGTTACCGTATTTTCCGGACTATAAGGCGCACTTAAAATCTTTTTTTTTCCTCAAAACTCGACAGTGCGCCTTATAACCCGGTGCACCTAATGTAAGGAACAATTTTGGTTGAGCTTACTCACCTCCAAGCTATTTTATTTTGTACATGGTGTAATGATAAGTGTGACCAGTAGATGGCAGTCAAACAAAAGAGATAAGTGTAGGCTGCACCGTTTGATGTGCTTCAACATAGGAGTATTATGGTGTGTGTATAAGGTAAGACGTATTATCTGGTGTTTTGTTTCGCAATATTATGCAAAAGCAACTTTTCTTACCTTCCGGTACCTGCTGATCTGCATTTGGGATCTGCATAAGTCTTGAAAATGTGCGCGTGTGCGCCTTTGTAGTCCTTGACCTTATCCACCTGGAAGCAATTTTATTTAGTAAATGGTGTAATGATAAGTGTGACCAGTAGATGGCAGTCATACATAAGAGATAAGTGTAGACAGCAGTGTGATTGCAATATGTCTCAAGTAAACAACACCAACATTTAAAATGTTCTTTCATTTTCTCAAAACTCGACAGTGCGCCTTATAACCCGGTGCGCCTAATGTACGGAATAATTCTGGTTGTGCTTACCGACCTCTAAGCTGTTTTGTTTGGTGCATGGTGAAATGATAAGTGTGACCAGTAGATGGCAGTCAAACATAGAAGATATGTGTAGACTGCAATATTACTCAAGTAAACAACACCAACATTTTATATGTTCCACTGAAAATATAGAACATCACACACGGCGCTCAAAAAATATATCAAAAAGTTTTACTACGACTTTGGTAAGCTATGAAGCCGCACCGCTTGAATAATTGTCGGCGCATTAAATATAGGAGTATTATTATGGTGTGTGTATAAGGTAAGACATATTATCTGGCGTTTTGTTTCGCAATATTATGCAAAAGCAACTTTTCTTACCTTCTGGTACCTGCTGATCTGCATTTGGTATCTGCATAAGTCTTGAAAATGTGCGCGTGTGCGCCTTTGTAGTCCTTGAGCTTATCCACCTGGAAGCAATTTTATTTAGTAAATGGTGTAATGATTAGTGTGACCAGTAGTTGGGAGTCAAACATAAGAGATAAGTGTAGACAACATTATGATTGCAATATGTCTCAAGTAAACAACACCAACATTTAAAATGTTCTTTCATTTCCTCAAAACTCGACAGTGCGCCTTATAACCCGGCGCGCCTAATGTACGGAATAATTCTGGTTGTGCTTACCGACCTCTAAGCTGTTTTGTTTGGTACATGGTGTAATGATACGTGTGACCAGTAAATGGCAGTCAAACATAAGAGATATGTGTAGACTGCAATATTACTCAAGTAAACAACACCTACATTTTATATGATCCACTAAAAATATAGAACATCACACACGGCGCTCAAAAAAATATATCAAAATGTTTTTCTACGACTTTGGTAAGCTATGAAGCCGCACAGCTTGAATAATTGTCGGCGCATTAAATATAGGAGTATTATTATGGTGTGTGTATAAGGTAAGACATATTATCTGGCGTTTTGTTTCGCAATATTATGCAAAAGCAACTTTTCTTACCTTCTGGTACCTGCTGATCTGCATTTGGGATCTGCATAAGTCTTGAAAATGTGCGCGTGTGCGCCTTTGTAGTCCTTGAGCTTATCCACCTGGAAGCAATTTTATTTAGTAAATGGTGTAATGATAAGTGTGACCAGTAGATGGCAGTCAAACATAAGAGATAAGTGTAGACAGCACTATGATTGCAATATGTCTCAAGTAAACAACACCAACATTTAAAATGTTCTTTCATTTTCTCAAAACTCGACAGTGCGCCTTATAACCCGGCGCGCCTAATGTACGGAATAATTCTGGTTGTGCTTACCGACCTCTAAGCTGTTTTGTTTGGTGCATGGTGAAATGATAAGTGTGACCAGTAGATGGCAGTCACACATAAGAGATACGTGTAGACTGCAATATGACTCAAGTAAACAACACCAACATTTGATATGTTCCACTGAAAATATAGAAAATTGCACACGGCGCTCAAAAAATCTATCGAAAAGTTTTACTACGACTTTGGTAAGCTATGAAGCCGCATCGCTTGAATAATTGTTGGCGCATTAAACATAGGAGTATTATTATGGTGTGTGTATAAGGTAAGACATATTATCTGGCGTTTTGTTTCGCAATATTGTGCAAAAGCAACTTTTCTTACCTTCTGGTACCTGCTGATCTGCATTTGGGATCTGCATAAGTCCTGAAAAAATGCACGCGTCCGCGAGTCGATAAGCTTCTTCTTTTTCCTCTATCGTCTTCCATCCATCCATCCATCCATTTGCTACCGCTTATTCCCTTTGGGGTCGCGGGGGGCGCTGGAGCCTATCTCAGCTACAATCGGGCGGAAGGCGGAGTACACCCTGGACAAGTCGCCACCTCATCGCAGGGCCAACACAGATAGACAGACAACATTCACACTCACATTCACACACGAGTGACATTTATCCTTTGCTGTTGCCATTTCTAATATAAAGTAGTGTAAAGTTCTTACTTATATCTGTCAGTAAACTCGCCATGAAAACGCTAAAACACACCGGTGTGGTGAGTTTACATTATTCACCCAAGGAACTTTAGTTATTAGAATTCCGTTCGGACGTTTTTGTTTTTTTCCACGGGACACATTTCCTGTGTTGTTGTTTCCGGCGCATCCTGGAGTGACCGTCAGAAAGCGGCTTGAAGATGGTCTGTAAAACATAATCCATGCAACGTTTTGACCAAAGAACTACCATTTCATGTTATGTAGACCACAAGGAAGTGTTTTCAATTTAAAAAAATATATATAATAATATGCCTCCTTTATTGCGCCTTATACACTACCGTTCAAAAATTTGGGGCACATTGAAATGTCCTTATTTTTCAATGAAGATAATTTTAAACTAGTCTTAACTTTAAAGAAATACACTCTATACATTGCTAATGTGGTAAATGACTATTCTAGCTGCAAATGTCTGGTTTTTGGTGCAATATCTACATAGGTGTATAGAGGCCCATTTCCAGCAACTATCACTCCAGTGTTCTAATGGTACAATGTGTTTGCTCATTGGCTCAGAAGGCTAATTGATGATTAGAAAACCCTTGTGCAATCATGTTCACACATCTGAAAACAGTTTAGCTCGTTACAGAAGCTACAAAACTGACCTTTGAGCAGATTGAGTTTCTGGAGCATCACATTTGTGGGGTCAATTAAACGCTCAAAATGGCCAGAAAAAGAGAACTTTCATCTGAAACGCGACAGTCTATTCTTGTTCTTAGAAATGAAGGCTATTCCACTAAATTGTTTGGGTGACCCCAGACTTTTGAACGGTAGTGTATATGAAAAAAAGATCCAAAATAGACCATTCATTGGCAGTGAGCCCTATGGTCCGGTTATGTTATTTCCTTATCAAATATTTACCATGGATTCATATCATAAAAGCTGTGTCTGAAGTTAAAAAACTCTGGCTTTTTTAATGTCTTTTAAGTCTTTAAAGACCTTTTCCAGGGAGGAAAGAGAGTTCACAGTGGAAACTCCAAAGTTGAACATACATTTAGAGCTGCTTTTCAAACTACAGGCGTATCTCAATAAGTTTGAATATCTTTGAAAAGTTATACATGTGTCAAAAGTGATACATTCTATAGATTCACCACACCGGTACTTCTCATGACCCCGCTGGGAGACATAAATTGAGCAACCCACTTCAACTGAACTACTACTGAAAACTTGAGACTGTATGTTTTTATTTATTTAGACCTCAAAAAAAACAAAAAAAAAGTGTAATTTTCCGTGGTATTTACTGTACTTCTAGAACTAATGCAAAAAAAAAATTCCTAACATAGTACATGCTGTCAATATTGTGTTTTCATGATTTAAAATCTAAATCCTACTCTAAAGTAATCTCTTAATCCACCTCTGTTAATTTTTCTTTTTCTAACCTTTTTCCTTCTCTTGGGGATGAGTGTGTGTGTGTGTACGCATGTGTGTGTGTGTGTGTGTCTTGACACTTTATACGCTTTGTTGGTAATCACGTTACGTACACGCTCTAATCCCTTTTAATATATTCCCAGGGATAAATAGTCGAGGTGTGTTGTTGAGGAGGTGGATTTGGTTTCACCTTTCTTTTTATCTCGGCGTCAATCCGCTGGATCAATACCTTGTGACTCCAGAGACTGATCCTAAATTTTAAAAGTCGAGGGTAAATATGTGCAAGGTAAAATAGGGAAAGTATACGAACGCTGCACACAGCTTTGCTTCGGATGTGTGCAGAGACGACGTGCTTGCAGGACAATTTGGTAGGAAATCGTACGCAAATGTGATTAAAAAATGATTCAAGAGAATTATATATTGTGTATATATATATATATATATATATATTTTTTTTTTTTTATTTGTATTTTTTTTTTTTTTTTTTTTTTTCCTCAATCTCCTGATGATTGAGGGAAACCCCTCATGAAACAGGCCTGTAGATATGTGTATATATATATATATATATATATATATATATATATATATATATATATGTATATGTGTATGTATATATATATATATATATATATATATATATATATATATATATATATATATATATATATATATATATATATATATATATATATATATATATATATATATATATATATATATGTACACATTCATATACAGTCGTGGTCAAAAGTTTACATACACTAGTAAAGAACATAATGTCATGGCTGTCTTGAGTTTCCAATAATTTCTACAAGTCTTATTTTTTTGTGATAGAGTGATTAGAGCAAATACTTGTTGGTCACAAAAAAACATTCATGAAGTTTGGTTCTTTTATGAATTTATTATGGATCTACTGAAAATGTGAGCAAATGTGCTGGGTCACAAGTATACATCCAGCAATGTGAATATTTGGTTAAATGTCCCCCAAAAAGGCGCTTTTGGTAGCCATCCACAAGCTTCTGGTTGACATTTTGACCACTCCTCTTGACAAAATTGGTGCAGTTCAGCTAAATGTGTTGGTTTTCTGACATTGACTTGTTTCTCCAGCATTGTCCTCGCGTTTTAAGTCAAAACGTTAGGAAGGCCATTCTAAAACTTTAATTCTAGCCTGATTTAGCCATTCCTTTACCACTTTTGACGTGTGTTTGACCACAGAAATTTCCTCCAGAAGGTCTTATCTTTGTCCATGTGATGTCAGATGAAACAAAAATGGAGCTGTTTGGCCACAATACCCAGCAATATGTGTGGAGGAGAAAAGGTAAGGCCTTTAATCCCAGGAACACCATGCCTACCACCAAGCATGGTGGTGGTAGTATTATGCTCTGGGCCTGTTTTGCTGCCCATGGAACTGGTGCTTTACAGAGAGTAAATGGGACAATGAAAAAGGAGGATTACCTCCAAATTATTCAGGACAAGCTAAAATCATCAGCCCGGAGGTTGGGTCTTGGGCGCAGTTGGGTGTTCCAACAGGACAATGACCCCAAACACACGTCAAAAGTGGTAAAGAAATGGCTAAATCAGGCTAGAATTAAGGTTTTAGAATGGCCTTCCCAAAGTCCTGGCTTAAACGTGTGGACAATGCTGAAGAAACAAGTCCATGTCAGAGAACCAACCCATTTTGTCAAGAGGAGTGGTCAACAATTCAACCAGAAGCTTGTGGATGGCTACCAAAAGCGCCTTTTTGGGGGACATTTAACCAAATATTAACATTGCTGTATGCATACTTTTGACCCAGTAGATTTAGTCACATTTTCAGTAGATCCATAATATATTCATTAAAAAAAAAAATTCATGTAGAAAATATTGGAAACTCAAGACAGCCATGACATTATGTTCTTTACAAGTGTATGTAAGCTTTTGACCACGACTGTATATGACAACATTTATATATATACATATATATATATATATATATATATATATATATATATATATATATATATATATATATATATATATATATATATATATATATATATATATATACACATATCTACAGGCCTGTTTCATGAGGGGTTTCCCTCAATCATCAGGAGATTGAGGAACAAAAAAAAAAAATATATATATATATATATATATATATATATATATATATATATATATATATATATATACATATATATATATATATATATATATATATATATATATATATATATATATACGGGACGGCGTGGCGAAGTTGGTAGAGTGGCCGTGCCAGCAATCGGAGGGTTGCTGGTTACTGGGGTTCATCCCCACCTTCTACCATCCTAGTCACGTACGTTGTGTCCTTGGGCAAGACACTTCACCCTTGCTCCTGATGGCTGCTGGTTAGCGCCTTGCATGGCAGCTCCCTCCATCAGTGTGTGAATGGGTGAATGTGGAAACACTGTCAAAGCGCTTTGAGTACCTTGAAGGTAGAAAAGCGCTATACAAGTATAACCCATTTATCGTTTATCATTTATATATATATATATATATATATATATATATATATATATATATATATATATATATATATATATATATATATATATATATATATATATATATATATATATATACACATACACTACCGTTCAAAAGTTTGGGGTCACATTGAAATGTCCTTATTTTTTAAGGAAAAGCCTTTGGGCAGATTGAGTTTCTGGAGCATCACATTTGATTTGTGGGGTCAATTAAACGCTCAAAATGGCCAGAAAAAGAGAACTTTCATCTGAAACTCGACAGTCTATTCTTGTTCTTAGAAATGAAGGCTATTCCACAAAATTGTTTGGGTGACCCCAAACTTTTGAACGGTAGTGTATATATTCGATCATTTTAAGGTCAAGACTACAATTTGCTATATTTTTTCAAATATATTATTTTATAAAACATGTTGGTGGTGATTTAATTCGGAACATTAATTTGTTTGCCCTTTTTTTTTTTAACAATTCTGTTGTATAGTCTTTAATTTAATAAAAAACTTTGGGGAGTTTTGCCTCTGAGAGACAAGAACACACGTCCTTTTTTTAGGATCCAAAAGATGATTAAAAAAAATGTTTGAAAGATGGGGCTAATGGGAGTCACTCTTGTAGCTCTCAAAGCCCTCTAAAACAACTAGTCTACATATAATGTAGTAACAGACACCTTCATAACAATATGTAATATGTACAATATTTACACTCTTTTGGTCATTTTAATCATTCCAAATAATTCCTCAGTGCAAACCACTGTCAGTAACTACAGTTTGTCGCTACATCTGTAAGTGCAAGTCAAAACTCTACTATGCAAAACGAAAGCCGTTTATCAACAACACCCAGAAATGTCGCCGGCTTCGCTGGGCCCGAGCTCATCTTAGATGGACGGATGCAAAGTGGAAAAGTGTTCTGTGGTCTGACGAGTCCACATTTCAAATTGTTTTTGGACCAAAGAGGAAAAGAACAATCCGGACTATTATAGGCGCAAAGTGTAAAAGCCAGCATCTGTGATGGTGTGGGGGTGTATTAGTGCCCAAGGCATGGGGAACTTACACATCTGTTTGACGTTTTTTTTTTTTTAACAATTCTGTTTTATAGTCTTTAATTGATTAAAAATGTGTTTTAAAGGGGCACTGCACATTTTGGGGAGTTTTGCCTCTGAGAGACAAGAACACAGACGTCTTTTTTTTTTTTTTAGGATCCTAAAGATGAATAAAAAAATGTTTGAAAGGTGCGGCTAATGGGAGTCACCGTTGTAGCCTTCAAAGTCCTTTAAAACAACTTAAAAACCCTCCAACGTTTTATCTACACAGGGCAAATATATATATATATATATATATATATATATATATATATATATATATATATATATATATATATATATATATATATATATATATATATATATATATATATATATATATATATATATATATATATATAAGCAGCACTTCATCCTCTGTATATTCAGCTTCAAAAACGGAAGGTTGTGAATCCTCATTTGTCCAAAAAATAGTCGTCTTTGCTGTCTGTTACCAAGTCGGTCATGATTAGAAAACACACACCTTTGCTTTCGGGAAGTAGGAACACAAATGTGTTGCCGGAAGTCGGAAGTTTGTTGCAATGGAAACGGAAATAAATGCACCGAGGAATTAATTGCAATGATTAAAATGACCAAAAAACGGTAAATATTGTACATATTACCTATTGTTAGGAATGTGTCTGTTAATACATTATATATATATATATATATATATATATATATATATATATATATATATATATATATATATATATATATATATATATATATATATATATATATATATAATGTATTAACAGACACATTCCTAATAATATGTAATATGTACAATATTTACCGTTTTTTGGTCATATATATATATATATATATATATATATATATATATATATATATATATATATATATATATATATATATATATATATATATATACAATACATTATATATATATATATGTATATATATATATATATATATATATATATATATATATATATGTATATATATATATATATATATATATATATATATATATATATATATATATATATATATATATATATATATATATATATATATATATATATATAATGTATTAACAGACACATTCCTAACAATATGTAATATGTACAATATTTACCGTTTTTTGGTCATTTTAATCATTGCAATTAATTCCTCGGTGCATTTATTTCCGTTTCCATAGCAACACACTTCCGACTTCCGGCAACACATTTGTGTCCCTACTTCCCGAAAGCAAAGGTGTGTGTTTTCTAATCATGACCGACTTGGTAACAGACAGCAAAGACGACTATTTTTTGGACAAATGAGGATTCACAACCTTCCGTTTTTGAAGCTGAACATACAGAGGATGAAGGTGCTGCTTATGGAAGCGAGCACGAAGAAGAGGGTGGGACGTTGCGAAAGCAGAGACAGCGAGGTAGGCGGGATTTTAACGCCGCAAATGCTAAACTTAGAGTCAAGCTATGCAGACAGAAATGGCGTGCTTACCCAAAATCAACTGAAAAAAAAATTCCACGGCCAACTTGACCGAACAGACAATTGTCCATTGAGGGAGTCACTATAATATTGATCATGCGTGTTAGTACAACTACAGTACATACACCGTCTGGCGAGCTGTGTACAAACAAAACATGAAATGTAGGCTAATACTTTATAGATACTGTAATATCATTGTTCATGTTTTTCAGTTAATACAGAATGGTATTCTATCGCATTGTGATGTGCATTACAAACTCAAAAGCCACTCGAGTGCTGACCCAAAATAATAATAATAATAATGATAATAATAATAATAATAATAATAATAATAATAAGCTGCCTTATCTCTTGCCGTAGCTAGCTTACGGCTAATCCCGTAGTATGCCGTCACAAGGTGATGTGTTACTACGCTAGATAAACAGTGTTAGCTCTTACAATAACAATGTCGCTACAGTTTGGTTATTACACAGGTTACGGAACGTACATTTTGTATTGTTGTAGGTTTTTGGATGCATTTTTAAAGTGATTTAGAGGTAGAATGGATTCCTCCCATTAGCTGCATTGCTAGCTACCACGACTAAGTCGACTTTTACAAATTAGAATGCAAAAAATAATAATAATAATAACTTTTGTCTTCTTGTCTCTCATAAGGATTGTGAACTATAGGCACTAGTGTTGTCCCGATACCAATATTTTGGTACCGGTACCAAAATGTATTTCGATACCCTTCGGTACTTATCAGTACTTTTCTAAATAAAGGGGACCACAAAAAATTGCAATATTG
Source organism: Entelurus aequoreus (assembly GCF_033978785.1). NCBI lineage: Eukaryota > Metazoa > Chordata > Actinopteri > Syngnathiformes > Syngnathidae > Entelurus > Entelurus aequoreus. Next base: position 30,037,650 of record NC_084756.1, on the reverse strand, counting down.
TCTTTATTTTAACAAACAATCTTACGGTACATTAAACATACAGTATGTTTTTTTTATTGCAATGGAATAACAATGTTGTCCTTAAATAAAATACTGAACATACTAGAAAACGTGTCTTTTATTAGTAAGTAAATAAACAAAGGCTCCTAATTTAGTCTGCTGACATATGCAGTAACATATTGTGTCATTTTCCAGTCTATTATTTTGTCAACATTATTAAGGACAAGTGGTAGAAAATGAATTTCTAATCTACTTGTTCATTTACTGTTAATATCTGCTTACTTTCTCTGTTTACATGCTCCATCTACACTTCTGTTAAAATGTAATAATCACTTATTCTTCAGTTGTTTGGATACTTTACATTAGTTTTGGATGATACCACAAATTTAGGTATCAATCCGATACCAAGTCGTTACAGGATCATACATTGGTCATATTCAAAGTCCTCATGTGTCATATTTCCTGAGTTTATAAACATAATACAAATAACGAAAGAAGATTGCGTGATGCTAAAAAAATATTGATGTAATCATAGTAGTACTGACTAAACACTCCTGTACTTGGTATCATTACAGTGGATTTTAGGTGTAGATTCACCAATGGCGTTTGTTTACATTTTGACACGGGTGAGCTACGGTGTGTAGTGAAGCATGTTTAGCTATTCCTCATCCTGCAGGGATGATACTTGTAAGAAACTTACTATATTTGTCGCCATGGAGACGAGGATTAGTGATTCAGAAGTAGCTAAAACACTGCTGACCGGGGATGGACTTTAGCCGCTAGCTAGCTAGCCATATCTTAAAAATTCTCTTCCTGAGGGCGTTTCAGTGTTATAACTTCACCTTTATTGTCAGTTTTTAAGCCAACATGCGTTTATTGGCCTTATTTTAACCAACAATCTTAGGGTACATTAAACATATGTTTCTTATTGCAAGTTTGTCCTTAAATAAAATAGTGAACATTCAAGACAACTTGTCTTTTATTAGTAAGTAAACAAACAAAGGCTCCTAATTTAGTCTGCTGACATATGCAGTAACATATTGTGTCATTTATCATTCTATTATTTTGTCAACATTATTAAGGACAAGTGGTAGAAAATGAATTATTAATCTACTTTTTCATTTACTGTTAATATCTGCTTACTTTCTCTGTTTACATGTTCTATCTACACTTCTGTTCAAATGTAATAATAATTTATTATTCAGTTGTTTGGATGCTTTACATTAGTTTTGGATGATACAACAAATTTAGCAAGTCGTTACAGGATCATACATTGGTCATATTCAAAGTCCTCATGTGTCATATTTCCTGAGTTTATAAACATAATACAAATGTTAAAATAACGAAAGAAGATTGCGTGATGCTAAAAAATATCGATGTAATCATAGTAGTACTGACTAAACACTCCTGTACTTGGTATCATTACAGTGGATGTCAGGTGTAGATCCACCAATGGCGTTTGTTTACATTTTGACGCGGGCGAGCTACGGTGTGTAGTGAAGCATGTTTAGCTATTCCTCGTCCTGCAGGGATGATACTTGTAAGAAACTTACTTTATTTGTCGCCATGGAGACGAGGATTAGTGATTTAGAAGTAGCTAAAACACTGCAGACGGCGGATGGACTTTAGCCGCTAGCTAGCTAGCCATATCTTAAAAATTCTCTTCCTGAGGGCGTTTCAGTGTTATAACTTCACCTTTATTGTCAGTTTTTAAGCCAAAATTCGTTTATTGACTTTATTTTAACCAACAATCTTAGGGTACATTAAACATATGTTTCTTATTGCAAGTTTGTCCTTAAATAAAATAGTGAACATACAAGACAACTTGTCTTTTATTAGTAAGTAAACAAACAAAGGCTCCTAATTTAGTCTGCTGACATATGCAGTAACATATTGTGTCATTTATTATTCTATTATTTTGTCAACATTATTAAGGACAAGTGGTAGAAAATGAACTATTAATCTACTTGTTCATTTACTGTTAATATCTGCTTACTTTCTCTGTTTATATGTTCTATCTACACTTCTGTTAAAATGTAATAATCACTTATTCTTCTGTTGTTTGGATGCTTTACATTAGTTTTGGATGATACAACAAATTTAGGTATCAATCCGATACCAAGTCATTACAGGATCATACATTGGCCATATTCAAAGTCCTCATGTGTCATATTTCCTGAGTTTATAAACATAATGTTAAAATAACGAAAGAAGACTTTGTGATGCTAAAAAATATTGATGTAATCATAGTAGTACTGACTGAACACTCCTGTACTTGGTATCATTACAGTGGATGTCAGGTGTAGATCCACCAATGGCGTTTGTTTACATTTTGACACGGGTGAGCTACGGTGTGTAGTGAAGCATGTTTAGCTATTCCTCGTCCTGCAGGGATGATACTTGTAAGAAACTTACTTTATTTGTCGCCATGGAGGCGAGGATTAGTGATTTAGAAGTAGCTAAAACACTGCAGACTGGGGATGGACTTTAGCCGCTAGCTAGCTAGCCATGTCTTAAAAATTATCTTCCTGAGGGCGTTTCAGTGTTATAATGTCACCTTTATTGTCAGTTTTTAAGCCAAAATGCATTTATTGGCTTTATTTTAACCAACAATCTTAGGGTACATTAAACATATGTTTCTTATTGCAAGTTTGTCCTTAAATAAAATAGTGAACATACAAGACAATTTGTCTTTTATTAGTAAGTAAACAAACAAAGGCTCCTTATTTAGTCTGCTGACATATGCAGTAACATATTGTGTCATTTATCATTCTATCATTTTGTCAACATTATTAAGGACAAGTGGTAGAAAATGAATTATTAATCTACTTGTTCATTTACTGTTAATATCTGCTTACTTTCTCTGTTTACACGCTCCATCTACACTTCTGTTAAAATGTAATAATCACTTATTCTTCAGTTGTTTGGATGCTTTACATTAGTTTTGGATGATACCACAAATTTAGGTATCAATCCGATATCAAGTCGTTACAGGATCATACATTGGTCATATTCAATGTCCTCATATGTCATATTTCCTGAGTTTATAAACATAATACAAATGTTAAAATAACGAAAGAAGATTGCGTGATGCTAAAAAAATATCGATGTAATCATAGTAGTACTGACTGAACACTCCTGTACTTGGTATCATTACAGTGGATGTCAGGTGTAGATCCACCAATGGTGTTTGTTTACATTTTGACGCGGGTGGGCTACGGTGTGTAGTGAAGCATGTTTAGCTATTCCTCGTCCTGCAGGAATGATACTTGTAAGAAACTTACTTTATTTGTCGCCATGGAGACGAGGATTAGTGATTTAGAAGTAGCTAAAACACTGCAGACTGGGGATGGACTTTAGCCGCTAGCTAGCTAGCCATATCTTAAAAATTCTCTTCCTGAGGGCGTTTCAGTGTTATAACTTCACCTTTATTGTCAGTTTTTAAGCCAAAATGCATTTATTGGCTTTATTTTAACCAACAATCTTAGGGTACATTAATCATATGTTTCTTATTGCAAGTTTGTCCTTAAATAAAATAGTGAACATACAAGACAATTTGTCTTTTATTAGTAAGTAAACAAACAAAGGCTCCTAATTTAGTCTGCTGACATATGCAGTAACATATTGTGTCATTTATCATTCTATTATTTTGTCAACATTATTAAGGACAAGTGGTAGTAAATGAATTATTAATCTACTTGTTCATTTACTGTTAATATCTGCTTACTTTCTCTGTTTACATGCTCCATCTACACTTCTGTTAAAATGTAATAATCACTTATTCTTCTGTTGTTTGGATGCTTTACATTAGTTTTGGATGATACCACAAATGTAGGTATCAATCCGATACCAAGTCGTTACAGGATCATACATTGGTCATATTCAAAGTCCTCATGTGTCATATTTCCTGAGTTTATAAACATAATACAAATGTTAAAATAACGAAAGAAGATTGCGTGATGCTAAAAAAATATCGATGTAATCATAGTAGTACTGACTGAACACTCCTGTACTTGGTATCATTACAGTGGATGTCAGGTGTAGATCCACCAATGGCGTTTGTTTACATTTTGACACGGGCGAGCTACGGTGTGTAGTGAAGCATGTTTAGCTATTCCTCGTCCTGCAGGGATGATACTTGTAAGAAACTTACTTTATTTGTCGCCATGGAGACGAGGATTAGTGATTTAGAAGTAGCTAAAACACTGCAGACCGCGGCTGGACTTTAGCCGCTAGCTAGCTAGCCATATCTTAAAAATTCTCTTCCTGAGGGCGTTTCAGTGTTATAACTTCACCTTTATTGTCAGTTTTTAAGCCAAAATGCATTTATTGGCTTTATTTTAACCAACAATCTTAGGGTACATAAAACATATGTTTCTTATTGCAAGTTTGTCCTTAAATAAAATAGTGAACATACAAGACAACTTGTCTTTTATTAGTAAGTAAACAAACAAAGGCTCCTAATTTAGCTGCTGACATATGCAGTAACATATTGTGTCATTTATCATTCTATTATTTTGTCAAAATTATTAAAGACAAGTGGTAGAAAATGGGTATATTAATCTACTTGTTCATTTTCTGTTAATGTCCGCTTACTTTCTCTGTTTACATGTTCTATCTACACTTCTGTTAAAATGTAATAATCATTTATTCTTCAGTTGTTTGGATGCTTTACATTAGTTTTGGATGATACCACAAATTTAGGTATCAATCCGATACCAAGTCGTTACAGGATCATACATTGGTCATATTCAAAGTCCTTATGTGTCATATTTCCTGAGTTTATAAACATAATGTTAAAATAACGAAATAAGACTTTGTGATGCTAAAAAAATATCGATGTAATCATGGTAGTACTGATTAAACACTCCTGTACTTGGTATCATTACAGTGGATGTCAGGTGTAGATCCACCAATGGCGTTTGTTTACATTTTGACGCGGGCGAGCTACGGTGTGTAGTGAAGCATGTTTAGCTATTCCTCGTCCTGCAGGGATGATACTTGTAAGAAACTTACTTTATTTGTCGCCATGGAGACGAGGATTAGTGATTTAGAAGTGGCCATATCTTCAAAATTCTCTTCCTGAGGCCGTTTCAATGTTATAACTTCACCTTTATTGTTAGTTTTCAAGCCAAAATGCGTCCGTTCTCCATTCTCTGTGTCCACACTGTGTCTGCTCGTAAGTACTCTGTGATTGTGCGCCGCCGAACATGCTCCTCTGCTCGTAAACCAGCAATGACATGATGTGACGACGATGGGGTGGGGCGGAGGACCGGTACTTTTCAAAGGCGGTATAGTACGGAATATGATTCATTAGTATTACGGTACTATACTAATACCGGTATACCGTACAACCCTAATAGGCAACATTCCAAAACAAGTGCAGTTCCCCTTTTATTGTTGTGAACCTCACGTTTTGCATGTGCAATAATGCACTACTAAGTGTGCAAATATGATTCATATTCACTTCCTTTCCCTTCTTCTTCTGCCGGAGTGCTTTTTAGGAGGTGCCGGTCCGTCCTGACCGTGTGTTCTGCGGTGCGTTCAGCTGTGAGATTCCCATTAGAGCCGACTTGCGGTCTGAGAGGAGGCGACCTGACTCCCCCTTTCCTTCCCGCCGTCATCAACGGCGAAGACGGCCAAATTGTTTGTGCGCTCGCCCAATTGTGCGTGAAGACCTCCCCCGCCAAGGGAAAGTGCAGAAAAAGACGGATAGCGGCGGTTAACGTGTCGTTTTTTTTTTTTGTTTTTTTTTTGGGATGTCCTTTTCTCTCGGCGGCCTCATATGTCCACGCGACTTTCAGTGTCCGGAGCGCGCAATCGGACGTGACATCGGCGTTTTCTCACGTTACGGGACGTGAGCGTGTCATCCGCGGAAAGGTCAAGCCTCCCAGCTCGGGGGACGGGTCGTATAACCGCGGTAATTATTATGTAGCAAGTCAGGAATTACAGGGAGCTACATGTCAAATGTCAACAGCCCGCACGGGCTACTTGAGTCCTTTGGAAATGTCACCGCCTGGCGAGGTGACTATAGCAAAATAATACCTTTTTTTGCCAATCTCGTTATGCCCCTGTAAAGATTCTTTGTTGCAAAGGTAATCACACGCGCTGCTACGTCTTCTCTGGCTTACTGTCAAAAGGTCAGCCCTGATGACTCCACGCTGCTTTGGTTGGCATCCCAAACGAGGCTTTTGTGGGGTGTCCAAACTTTTTCCTATGAGGGCCGCGTACTGAAAAATCAAAGCACGCGGGGGCCATTTTGATATTTTCTTCATTTTCAAAACCAATAAGATATACACTTTTTTTTTTTTTTTTTAACCTTTTGGGCTCGCACAAGTTAGGTCATAGGGACTCAGAAGGATTTCAGGCTTAAAAAAAGGTTAAAAATAAGTCACCCAATTTTTGGGGGGTAAAAATACAAAATATACAATATTTTTCCCAAAAAACATTTTCAAAGTGGAATATTTGATGTGAAGTAATTTGATCCCTAAATAGGTCAAAAATTCATAGCAAAATTGATTTGAGTTTATGAGACAGTTGTTTTTTTAATTCCACTAACATTTTTGGGGATCCAAAAGTGCCCCACTCATAAAATGGTCATGCTTTTTTTTTTTTTTACATTCAACACTTAAATCTCTATATTAGCTTCAGATAATATAAAGTGTAATTAGTTTAGCATATTTATAATAACAATCAATATAATAATTTGTATAATTACAGTTTTTCCCACACATTCATTAATTTGTTGCGGCCCGCCACGAAAGAATTACATATTATATATATATATATATATATATATATATATATATATATATATATATATATATATATATATATATATATATATATATATATATATATATATATATATATATATATATATATGTATGTATGTATGTATGTATGTGTATATATATATGTATGTAT
>NC_084756.1:29948223-30028223 GCF_033978785.1 Entelurus aequoreus | reverse complement strand
CTGCAGCACACACAGTTTTGGTGCTAGTGCAGCCTGCAGCACACACAGTTTTGGTGCTATTGCTAGGGCTTTCTGCTCCGCCGCTCCCAGTCTGTGGAACGCTCTCCCTGACCACCTGAGGGCACCACAGACTGTGAATGCTTTTAAAAAAGGCTTAAAAACCCTTCTTTTTTAAAAAGCCTTTTTTTAAGATATATATATATATATATATATATATATATATATATATATATATATATATATATATATATATATATATATATATATATATACCGGTATGCATACTAGTTTTAGTTATTTGGCTGTTCTAGTTTTTATTGTTTTTTTATTTTTTATTAACTTTTTATTTTGATTTTTTTTTAAATACACTGTAGCACTTTGAGGTGGTTAATCAATGTAAAGTGCTTTTTACAAATAAAATATATTATTATTATTATTATTATTATTATTATTATTATTATAGTGTAGCCTGCAGCACACACAGGCAACTGTGGTGGTGTGCCATTCAACTGGTTTTCTTTCCGATCCGATAACCAGTAAAATACAGGCTGGTATCGGCGATACCGATCCGATACATTTTTGCGCAAATATACCTAATGTGTATGGTAAAAGTTGTCTATTTAAAATTTAAAATATACAATCACAGGGTAAAACAAATGATGATGTTATTCTGCAATGATTGTGATATCTTATTGATATATTATATTTATATTATATCAATGGAAAAATAAATACACTTGTTTTATAGTACTGACTAACTCATTTTAATTGCCACTTATACATGTTTTTTTGTTTGTTTGTTTTTTGACATGTATCACAATAATATCATATCGTATTGTCCGTGTAAGTTCCGTTCATTCTATTTCCAATTCCGAAATGCAAATCAAAAAATAAAATTAGGGCCATTTTTCGATTTTTATTGTAAACGGCAGATTTTAAAACAACCAAAAAATAGGGTTGATTTTCAATATAACATTGTCATAAAAATTGGATGTTGTGCTGTTTTCCTTTGATGGATTTCAATTTTTCCAGGTAAACACAAAAATCCAATTCATGTTCATCCAAAATGCAAAAATGCGTGTTTATCTGTTTGATGACAAAATGAACCGGAAGCATTATTTTAGGAAGTGTGGAATCCAATGAGCCCTTGTACCTAAGTTACGGTCAGAGCGAAAACGGATACATCCTGCACTGCACTCTAGTCCTTCACTCTCACGTTCCTCATCCACAAATCTTTCATCCTGGCTCAAATTAATGGGGTAATCGACGCTTTCTCGGTCCGAATCGCTCTCGCTGCTGGTGTAAACAATGGGGAAATGTGAGGAACCCTTCAACCTGCGACGTCACGCTACTTCCGGTACAGGCAAGGCTTTTTTTTATCAGCGACCAAAAGTTGCGACCTTTATCGTCGTTGTTCTCTACTAAATCCTTTCAGCAAAAATATGGCAATATCGCGAAATGATCAAGTATGACACATAGAATGGATCTGCTATCCCCGTTTAAATAAAAATAAAAAAATTTCAGTAGGCCTTTAATGTACCTTCCGTTCATTCTATTTCCAATTCTGAAACGCAAATAAAAACATAAAATTCGGGCCATTTTTCGATTTTTATTATTTATAGCAGATTTTAAAACAACCCAAAAAAATGATTGACTTTCAATATAATATTGCCATACAAATTAGATGTTGTGCTGTTTTCCTTTGATGGATTTCAATTTTTCCGGGTAAACACAAAAATCCAATTTATGTTCATCCAAAATGCAAAAATGCGTGTTCATCTGTTTGATGACAAAATGAACCGGAAGCATTATTTTAGGAAGTGTGGAATCCAATGAGCCCTTGTACCTAAGTTACGGTCAGAGCGAAAACAGATACATCCTGCTCTGCACTCTAGTCCTTCACTCTCACGTTCCTCATCCACAAATCTTTCATCCTGGCTCAAATTAATGGGGTAATCGTCGCTTTCTCGGTCCGAATCGCTCTCACTGCTGGTGTAAACAATGGGGAAATGTGAGGAGCCCTTCAATCTGCGACGTCACGCTACTTCCGGTACAGGCAAGGCTTTTTTTTATCAGCAACCAAAAGTTGCGACCTTTATCGTCGTTGTTCTCTACTAAATCCTTTCAGCAAAAATATGGCAATATCGCGAAATGATCAAGTATGACACATAGAATGGATCTGCTATCACAGTTTAAATAAAATAAAAAAATTTCAGTAGGCCTTTGTTGTACCTTCCGTTCATTCTATTTCCAATTCTGAAACGCAAATAAAAACAAAAAATTCGGGCCATTTTTCGATTTTTATTATTTATAGCAGATTTTAAAACAACCCAAAAAAATGATTGATTTTCAATATAATATTGCCATACAAATTAGATGTTGTGCTGTTTTCCTTTGATGGATTTCAATTTTTCCGGGTAAACACAAAAATCCAATTTATGTTCATCCAAAATGCAAAAATGCGTGTTTATCTGTTTGATGACAAAATGAACCGGAAGCATTATTTTAGGAAGTGTGGAATCCAATGAGCCCTTGTACCTAAGTTACGGTCAGAGCGAAAACAGTACATCCTGCACTGCACTCTAGTCCTTCACTCTCACGTTCCTCATCCACAAATCTTTCATCCTGGCTCAAATTAATGGGGTAATCGTCGCTTTCTCGGTCCGAATCGCTCTCGCTGCTGGTGTTAACAATGGGGAAATGTGAGGAGCCCTTCAACCTGCGACGTCACGCTACTTCCGGTACAGGCAAGGCTTTTTTTTTATCAGCGACCAAAAGTTGCGACCTTTATCGTCGATGTTCTCTACTAAATCCTTTCAGCAAAAATATGGCAATATCGCGAAAGGATCAAGTATGACACATAGAATGGATCTGCTATCCCCGTTTAAATAAATAAAAATCATTTCAGTAGGCCTTTAATGTACCTTCCGTTCATTTTATTTCCAATTCTGAAACGCAAATAAAAACATAAAATTCGGGCCATTTTTCGATTTTTATTATTTATAGCAAAATTTAAAACAACCCAAAAAAATGATTGACTTTCAATATAATATTGCCATACAAATTAGATGTTGTGCTGTTTTCCTTTGATGGATTTCAATTTTTCTAGGTAAACACAAAAATCCAATTTATGTTAATCCAAAATGCAAAAATGCGTGTTTATCTGTTTGATGACAAAATGAACCGGAAGCATTATTTTAGGAAGTGTGGAATCCAATGAGCCCTTGTACCTAAGTTACGGTCAGAGTGAAAACAGATACATCCTGCACTGCACTCTAGTCCTTCACTCTCACGTTCCTCATCCACAAATCTTTCATCCTGGCTCAAATTAATGGGGTAATCGACGCTTTCTCGGTCCGAATCGCTCTCGCTGCTGGTGTAAACAATGGGGAAATGTGAGGAGCCCTTCAACCTGTGACGTCACGCTACTTCCGGTACAGGCAAGGCTTTTTTTTATCAGCGACCAAAAGTTGCGACCTTTATCGTCGTTGTTCTCTACTAAATCCTTTCAGCAAAAATATGGCAATATCGCGAAATGATCAAGTATGACACATAGAATGGATCTGCTATCACCGTTTAAATAGAAATACAAATATTTCAGTAGGCCTTTAATGTACCTTCCGTTCATTCTATTTCCAATTCTGAAACGCAAATAAAAACATAAAATTCGGGCCATTTTTCGATTTTTATTATTTATAGCAGATTTTAAAACAACCCAAAAAAATGATTGACTTTCAGTATAATATTGCCATACAAATTAGATGTTGTGCTGTTTTCCTTTGATGGATTTCAATTTTTCCAGGTAAACACAAAAATCCAATTTATGTTCATCCAAAATGCAAAAATGCGTGTTTATCTGATTGATGACAAAATGAACCGGAAGCATTATTTTAGGAAGTGTGGAATCCAATGAGCCCTTGTACCTAAGTTACGGTCAGAGCGAAAACAGATACATCCTGCACTGCACTCTAGTCCTTCACTCTCACGTTCCTCATCCACAAATTTTTCATCCTGGCTCAAATTAATGGGGTAATCGTCACTTTCTCGGTCCGAATCGCTCTCGCTGCTGGTGTAAACAATGGGGAAATGTGAGGAGCCCTTCAACCTGTGACGTCACGCTACTTCCGGTACAGGCAAGGCTTTTTTTTTATCAGCGACCAAAAGTTGCGAACTTTATCGTCGATGTTCTCTACTAAATCCTTTCAGCAAAAATATGGCAATATCGCGAAATGATCAAGTATGACACATAGAATGGATCTGCTATCCCCGTTTAAATTTAAAAAAATCATTTCAGTAGGCCTTTAATGTACCTTCCGTTCAATCTATTTCCAATTCTGAAACGCAAATAAAAACATAAAATTCGGGCCATTTTTCGATTTTTATTATTTATAGCAGATTTTAAAACAACCCAAAAAAATGATTGACTTTCAATATAATATTGCCATACAAATTAGATGTTGTGCTGTTTTCCTTTGGATTTAAATTTTTCAGGGTAAACACAAAAATCCAATTCATGTTCATCCAAAATGCAAAAATGCGTGTTCATCTGTTTGATGACAAAATTAACCGGAAGCATTATTTTAGGAAGTGTGGAATCCAATGAGCCCTTGTACCTAAGTTACGGTCAGAGCGAAAACAGTACATCCTGCACTGCACTCTAGTCCTTTACTCTCACGTTCCTCATCCACAAATCTTTCATCCTGGCTCAAATTAACGGGGTAATCGTCGCTTTCTCGGTCCGAATCGCTCTCGCTGCTGGTGTAAACAATGGGGAAATGTGAGGAGCCCTTCAACCTGCGACGTCACGCTACTTCCGGTACAGGCAAGGCTTTTTTTTATCAGCAACCAAAAGTTGCGACCTTTATCGTCGATGTTCTCTACTAAATCCTTTCAGCAAAAATATGGCAATATCGCGAAATGATCAAGTATGACACATAGAATGGATCTGCTATCACCGTTTAAATAAAAAAAAAACATTTCAGTAGGCCTTTAATGTACCTTCCGTTCATTCTATTTCCAATTCTGAAACGCAAATAAAAACATAAAATTCGGGCTATTTTTCGATTTTTATTATTTATAGCAGATTTTAAAACAACCCAAAAAAATGATTGACTTTCAATATAATATTGCCATACAAATTAGATGTTGTGCTGTTTTCCTTTGATGGATTTCAATTTTTCCAGGTAAACACAAAAATCCAATTTATGTTCATCCAAAATGCAAAAATGCGTGTTTATCTGTTTGATGACAAAATGAACCGGAAGCATTATTTTAGGAAGTGTGGAATCCAATGAGCCCTTGTACCTAAGTTACGGTCAGAGCGAAAACAGATACATCCTGCACTGCACTCTAGTCCTTCACTCTCACGTTCCTCATCCACAAATCTTTCATCCTGGCTAAAATTAATGGGGTAATCGTCGCTTTCTCGGTCCGAATCGCTCTCGCTGCTGGTGTAAACAATGGGGAAATGTGAGGAGCCCTTCAACCTATGACGTCACGCTACTTCCGGTACAGGCAAGGCTTTTTTTATCAGCGACCAAAAGTTGCGAACTTTATCGTTGATGTTCTCTACTAAATCCTTTCAGCAAAAATATGGCAATATCGCGAAATGATCAAGTATGACACATAGAATGGATCTGCTATCACCGTTTAAATAAAAAAAAAAAAATTCAGTAGGCCTTTGTTGTACCTTCCGTTCATTCTATTTCCAATTCTGAAACGCAAAAAAACCCATAAAATCTGGGCCATTTTTCGATTTTCATTATTTATAGCAGATTTTAAAACAACCCAAAAAAATGATTGACTTTCAATATAATATTGCCATACAAATTAGATGTTGTGCTGTTTTCCTTTGATGGATTTCAATTTTTCCAGGTAAACACAAAAATCCAATTTATGTTCATCCAAAATGCAAAAATGCGTGTTTATCTGTTTGATGACAAAATGAACCGGAAGCATTATTTTAGCTTTTCCTTTGCGTTTAGCATGTTTGTTTTTTTTTAAGCATAACGGTAACACCTTTGTTCAGCAGGCGTCCCGTTGTCGTTTAAAAAAAGTGCCATTATATAGTTGTCCAACTTTTGTTTCAAAAATGAAAATAGAAAAACAATTTTCACCCTTATTACATCCCTGAATGTATTTTCCAGTGACTGCAGACTCCTGTTGGTGGGCGGATGGTTGCCGTGCATTAGAGACCGGATGCAGCAGTGAAGGTGTAGCTCGAGGGTGGTTGGCTCAGAGTTGTGCAAAAGGAAATAATGGCCGGGGGGAGGGGGGTGGAGGGGTCTTTTGCGGGCAGCGGGGCGGGGCCCGGACACGCGGCAATTATTGTAATCGGAAGGCCACGTTTAGCGAGGCACTGACAATATGTCACCTCTCATTAGGAGCCGTAAGCAAACGCAGGAGTCTAATGCCACGTCGCCCGCACCGCCCCGCGGTGTCCATGCACATCTTGTTCTCCTCGGCCACGCTCGGCTGCGTACCGTTGACTCTCCGATACCGCACAGGCCGCGGGATGCGCCGCACAGAGTCCGGTCCGGCAGACGGGGGGAGGGGAGAGCCAAACAATGGCGAGGTCCAATTGTTGGATTGTTGGCAGGCTAAGAGCCAGCATCTTGGCTGCCTGTCACCCTGTTGGGGGAGTGAGTCATTCAGATGGATGGAATGGGTCAGATGTTTTTGTGCAGGGGTGCACTGGGTCGAGCACTGCATGCTGTGGCCAAGTGGGATTCGTGTGAGGCCGCTGGAACGGGGAGCTAACCGCTCTCTGCTTTGTGGGCCGTGCTTATGCATTCTAGCCGATGTGTTATGTTTAATACAGAGCAGCAATGTGTTGACATGACCTTGTATTTATTACCATTCTAAGTCATGTATTTAGCCTAGCAACAAGTGATTGACAGTGAGATGGAAGTAATAACGTACCGTATTTTCCGCACTATAAGGCGCACCGGATTATAAGGCGCACCTGCAATGAATGGCCTATTTTGAAACTTTGTTCATATATAAGGCGCACCGCATTATAAGGCGCATAGAATAGACGCTACAGTAGAGGCTGGGGTTGCGAGACCTGTTGTGGCTCAATATTGGTTCGTATATAAGGCGCACCGGTATTATAAGGCGCACCTGCAATGTATGGCCTATTTTAAAACTTTGTTCATATATAAGGCGCACCGCATTATAAGGCGCATAGAATAGACGCTACAGTAGAGGCTGGGGTTGCGAGACCTGTTGTGGCTCACTATAGGTCCATATGTAAGGCGCACCGGTATTATAAGGCGCACCTGCAATGAATGGCCTATTTTAAAACGTCGTTCATATATAAGGCGCACCGCATTATAAGGCGCATAGAATAGACGCTACAGTAGAGGCTGGGGTTGCGAGACCTGTTGTGGCTCAATATTGGTCCATATATAAGGTGCACCGGATTATAAGGCGCACCTGCAATGAATGGCCTATTTTAAAACTTTGTTCATATATAAGGCGCACCGCATTATAAGGCGCATAGAATATACGCTAGAGTAGAGGCTGGGGTTGCGAGACCTGTTGTGGCTCAATATTGGTCCATATATAAAGTGCACCGGTATTATAAGGCGCACCTGCAATGAATGGCCTATTTTAAAATGTCGTTCATATATAAGGTGCACCGCATTATAAGGCGCATAGAATAGACGCTACAGTAGAGGCTGGGGTTGCGAGACCTGTTGTGGCTCAATATTGGTCCATATATAAGGTGCACCGGATTATAAGGCGCACCTGCAATGAATGTCCTATTTTAAAACGTCGTTCATATATAAGGCGCACCGCATTATAAGGTGCATAGAATAGACGCTAGAGTAGAGGCTGGGGTTGCGAGACCTGTTGTGGCTCAATATTGGTCCATATATAAAGTGCACCGGTATTATAAGGCGCACCTGCAATGAATGGCCTATTTTAAAATGTTGTTCATATATAAGGTGCACCGCATTATAAGGCGCATAGAATAGACGCTACAGTAGAGGCTGGGGTTGCGAGACCTGTTGTGGCTCAATATTGGTCCGTATATAAGGTGCACCGGTATTATAAGGCACACCTGCAATGAATGGCCTATTTTAAAACTTTGTTCATATATAAGGCACACCGCATTATAAGGCGCATAGAATAGACGCTACAGTAGAGGCTGGGGTTGCGAGACCTGTTGTGGCTCAATATTGGTCCAAATATAAGGCGCACCGGTATTAAAAGGCGCACCGGCAATGAATGGCCTATTTTAAAACTTTGTTCATATATAAGGCGCACCGCATTATAAGGCACATAGAATAGACGCTACAGTAGAGGCTGGGGTTGCGAGACCTGTTGTGGCTCAATATTGGTCCATATATAAGGCGCACCGGTATTATAAGGCGCACCTGCAATGAATGGCCTATTTTAAAACTGTGTTCATATATAAGGCGCACCGCATTATAAGGCGCATAGAATAGACGCTACAGTAGAGGCTGGGGTTGCGAGACCTGTTGTGGCTCAATATTGGTTCGTATATAAGGCGCACCGGTATTATAAGGCGCATCTGCAATGAATGGCCTATTTTAAAACTTCGTTCATATATAAGGCGCACCGCATTATAAGGCGCATAGAATAGACGCTACAGTAGAGGCTGGGGTTGCGAGACCTGTCGTGGCTCACTATTGGTCCATATGTAAGGTGCACCGAATTATAAGGCGCACCTGTGATAATCACTTATTCTTCTGTTGTTTGATACTTCACATTAGTTTTGGATGATACCACACATTTGGGTGTCGATCCGATACCAAGTCGTTACAGGATCATACATTGGTCATATTCAAAGTCCTCATGTGTCCAGGGACATATTTCCTGAGTTTATAAACATAATCCAAATTTTTTTTAAAGAAAGAAGATGTGATGTTGAAAAATATCTATGTAATCATAGTAGTATCGACTAGATACGGGGTATCATTGCAGAGGATGTTAGGTGTAGATCCACCAATGGCGTTTGTTTATATTGTCGCGTCCCGGAAGAGTTGGTGCTGCAGGGAATTCTGGGAATTTGTCCTGTAGTGTTTATGTTGTGGTGCAAATATTCTTACACAATGTGTGTGTCGTCGTTGTTTAGTTTCACTATATGGCACATATTTATGACAGTGTTGGCATTGTTCATACTGCCACCCTTAGTGTGGCATGTATGGCTGTTGAGTAAGTATGCCCTTCATCTGCTCGTGTGCAGTATGTGTTAAATGTCAAGATGGATGCGCTTAAGTTCATTATCGGGCACGATGACATTTTCGATTGGCTTTGTCATTTATAAACCATAAGATGTGTAAAGTTTTTATGACGTAAAATACAATTAATCACAACAATATTGATTGGACTTTCTGCTCCGCTGCTCCCAGTCTGTGGAATGCTCTCCCTGACCACCTGAGGGCACCACAGACTGTGGATGCTTTTAAAAAAAGGCTTAAAAGCCCTTCTTTTTTTTAAAAAAAAGCCTTTTTTTTTAGATATGTGCATACTAGCTATAGCTATTTGGCTGTTCTAGTTTCTATTTCTATTTATTTCTTTTTTATCTTTTTTAATTTTATATTTATATATATATATATTTTAATACACTGCAGCACTTTGAGATTGTTTACTCAATATAAAGTGCTTTTTACAAAAAAAATCTATTATTATTTGTTCAAAAATCAATTCAAAGATTGTAAATTGTCATCAATCCCACGTGGGTGCTCGGCATTGATCGGATCGGCGCCTATTGTTATATTTAATACAGAGCGGTAATGCGTTGACGTGAACTTTGTCAGGCTTGTCACTGACAGTTTGGTTATGTTTTAGTTTTTCCTCTGTGTTTGTTTTATTTCCTGTCAGCGCTCTTCTTTTTGTTCAGTTTCCTGCTTGTCTCCCTGAGCGCTGTTTCCCCTCAGCTGCGGCTGATTGGCACCTGGCCGCACCTGGTGTCAATCAGCCGGCTGCTATTTAGACCTGCCTTGCCCTCCAGTCAGTGCTGGAGTATTGTAAGCTGTATGCTAATAGCTGTTTGCAGCTTGCTGTCTTCTAGTTCCTCGTTTGCTGGTTCCTGTTCCCTATTTCCAGTTTGCCTGTTCTTGCTTCCTGGTTTGTGTTTTTCCTGAATTTTGGACATTACATCATGTTTTCCTGCACCAAGCCTGCCATCCCGGCATCTTGGGGTTCGTCACCACCTTTACCGGACAAACTTGTATTTATTCTCATGTTAAGTCATTCCTTTAGCCTAGCAACAAGTGATTGACAGTGGTATGGAAGTAATAATGCATCAAAACCATCTCCAAAGTGTATATCAATATGTGCGTATGTAACCCAATTAACATGGGTGTGTACTAATATGTGGGTCTGTATATCAATCTGTGTGTATGTGTAATTAGAAATGTGTGTGTTTTAAGTCAGGTTTTCTGAACTTTTCTGACCATCGGGGCCCAACTGTTCCACTACAGAGGAGCCCAGGGCCCACTCAAATATTAAAACTGGGTACCACATGGCACACTGACAGACCTTAACCTATAGTTACTATAACAATCTACAAGGTTCTCTTTCTTCCCCTCCATTTATATGCTTTCTTTTGTATTTCAAGTTATCATCACATATATGTATTGTTGCATTTGAACAATTGTTTTGTTGATAATAGAGGTAATTATTCTTATTATTCATTATCAATAGCGCTATTTCTATTGGTATTTGTATTGCTCCATTTGTAGTGTAATAATGCTCATTGTCATTTCTGTTTTGTTATTTATTTCACTAACTGCTTCTTTGCAATCACTTTTACCATCATATTTGTACATATCCTATTTGCTGATGTTGTTATATTGTTGTTGTTGTTGTTGTTATTGTTGTTTGCTGTTGTTGTTTTTTGTCTCTCTGTCTTATCCCCCTCTTGTCCCCACAATTTCCCCTCCATGTCTTCCTTTGTTTTGTCATTATATCCCCTCCTGCTCCGGCCCGGCTGCACCAAATGATAATATAAATACATTTAATAAATTAAAATACAAATAAGGCAACAAGAGAAGTATCCCACACTTCTCTGTTATAAAGTAAATTTGTACAGCCGATATGGGCATCTACATCAACTATATGATTGGCCTGAGAAGCTGGACAGGAAAAAAATAAAAATAAATAAATAAATTATGTATATATATATATATATATATATATATATATATATATATATATATATATATATATATATATATATATATATATATATATTAGGGCTGCAACTAACGATTAATTTGATAACCGATTAATCTGTCGATTATTACTTCAATTAATCGATTAATAATCGAATAAAAGAGACAAACTAAATTTCTATCCTATCCAGTATTTTATTGAAAAAGAACAGCATACTGGCACCATACTTATTTTGATTATTGTTTCTCAGCTGTTTGTAAATGTTGCAGTTTATAAATAAAGGTTTATTAAAAAAAAAAAATAATAATAATAATAATTTAAAAAAAAAAAAACCTCTGCGCATAGCATAGATCCAACGAATCGATGACTAAATTAATCGGCAACTATTTTAATAATCGATTTTAATCGATTTAATCGATTAGTTGTTGCAGCCCTAATATATATATATATATATATATATATATATATATATATATATATATATATATATATATATATATATATATATATATATATATATATATATAGAACAAATGCATTTCATTGTGGCTTGTGCAGCCCTGTGAGGCACTCGTGATTTAGGGCTATATAAGTAAACATTGATTGATTTAGTAAAAAAACATAACAAATATGTATTTTATTTAAACACATTTTTTCCAGGCTTTCGCGGGCCACATACAATTATGTGGCGGGCCAGAATTGAGTCCCGAGCGTTGAGTTTGACACGTGTGCCATAGAGGGAAAGGTGCTAATATACTTAACGTGTCTCGTAAAATGTGAAAAGTTGTGTATTTTCAAATAACATTTATACCTAAAACAAAATAACAACAGTAAAAATGTAAGAAAAAAGAGCAAATGAATTTAATGACAAAAATCTGACATTTTTGAAACAGTTATAATAATTATATACTTAGTGGCCTATAACACAAAGTTTTGTCTATAAATATATATTACTGTTTTTTTTTAATACAAAAATATAATATAATATATATAAATATTTATATATAAATATAAATATAATTATGGCTCCTCCATAATTGACTTTTCAGTATGTGGCCCTTGGTGGAAAAACCTAAAATATTACAAACTCTCAAAATAAAGAACAATTATATATACTTAAAATATAAACTATGTTTAGTTATTTAGTTTAAAAAAATATATAAAAAATACTAACTCATACATTAAATTGAAAAAATACAACAAGCAGGCAGAATTTTTGACACACTAGATTTTGCAGGTACACACATGTATTATTAATATTATATTCTTACATGGGGTAAAACAACAGTAAAAATGTAAGAAAAAAATAATGAAAATGTTCTAATTAATAATTAATAATAATATACTTAGTCACCTATAATACAAAGGTGACACAATATCCTTGTTTAGCTTTTTCTTAAAAATAAAAACATATAAATGCATACTTTGACTTTTCAGTATGTGGCCCATGGTGGAAAAAGTTTGGACACCCTTGAACTAAAGTATCAAAAGTATCGGTATTTTGATTTGAGAATCGATATAAGACCACACAGATCTGGTATCGGAGTTATCGTTAGTTCAGTATCGATTCGCACATCACTAACTATGACTTCTTTCTTGAATTTGCTTTTCGGGGTGGGCTTTTTGTCATTTTACGTTAGTTGTGCTCTTATTTTGTGAATTATGCTTCCTTTGTTACGCTTGCTTACACTTGTGTGGTGTCTGAGGAGGCTGCGGTGTGCAGCTGTTAGTCATCACTCATCAGGAGGGTTCTTAAACACTGCGATTTCCTTTACTTATATGTCAAATGCATTCTGTTGTCTGCTCCAACACGCCATGTCCTGGTCTTTATTTGCTTAAGTGCTCAGCTCGAGCGTGTTTAAATGCACTTTTTTTTAACTACCTGTTATTTAAAGGCCTACTGAAATGATTTTTTTTTATTTAAACGGGAATAGCAGATCCATTCTATGTGTCATACTTGATCATTTCGTGATATTGCCATATTTTTGCTGAAAGGATTTAGTAGAGAAAATTGACGATAAAGTTCGCAACTTTTGCTCGCTGATAAAAAAAGCCTTGCCTGTACCGGAAGTAGCGTGACGTCACAGGAGCTAGTATTCCTCACAATTCCCCGTTGTTTACAATGGAGCGAGAGAGATTCGGACCGAGAAAGTGATGATTACCCCATTAATTTGAGCGAGGATGAAAGATTCGTAGATGAGGAACGTTACAGTGAAGGACTTGAGAGGCAGTGCAGGACGTATCTTTTTTCGCTCTGACCGTAACTTAGGTACAAGCTGGCTCATTGGATTCCACACTCTCATTTTTCTATTGTGGATCACAGATTTGTATTTTAAACCACCTCGGATACTATATCCTCTTGAAAATGAGAGTCGAGAACGCGAAACGGACATTCAGTGCCTTTTATCTCCACGACAATACATCGGCGAAATGCTTTAGCTACGAGCTAACGTGATAGCATCTTGCTTTAACTGCATATAGAAACAAAAGAAATAAACCCCTGACTGGAAGGATAGATAGAAAATCAACAATACTATTAAACCGTGGACATGTAAATACACGGTTAATGCTTTCCAGCCTGGCGAAGGTTAACAATGCTGTGCTAACGACGCCATTGAAGCTAACTTAGCAACCGGACCGCACAGAGCTATGCTAAAAACTTTAGCTCTCCACCTACGCCAGCCAGCCCTCATTTGCTCTACAACACCCGTGCTCACCTGCGTTCCAGCGATCGGCAGAAGGACGAAGGACTTCACCCGATGCGTTTGGCGGCCCGGAGACGTAGGAAGTCAAGGTGAAGCGGCTAGCGCGCCTAGCGCTCCAACAAAGTCCTCCTGGTTGTGTTGCTGTAGTCCGCTGCTAATACACTGATCCCCCCTACAACTGTCTTCTTTGCAGCCTTCATTGTTCATTAAACAAATTGCAAAATATGTCCAGAATACTGTGGAATTATGAAATGAAAACAGAGCTTTTTGTATAGGATTCTACGGGGTACCATAACTTCCGTTATACTGACTTCGTCACGCGCATACGTCATCATACCGTGACGTTTCGGCCGGATATTTCCCGGGAAATTTAAAATGTCACTTTATAAGTTAACCCGGCCGTATTGGCATGTGTTGCAATGTTAAGATTTCATCATTGATATATAAACTATCAGACTGCGTGGTCGGTAGTAGTGGCTTTCAGTAGGCCTTTAAGCCATTCCATATAATGGCATCTTTGGCTCCATGGTGGGTTATTTTCCAGTCTTACTCTGTTTGCCGTACAGTTTGTGAAGTTCCTAGAACTTTTACTTCCAGGGACCTCGAGTCCTGTACTCTTGTGTTGTTTTGTGTTTCAACTCCTCTGGGAAGGCTGTCCACAAGGTTGTGGAGTGTGTTTATAGGAATGTTCCACCGTTCTTCCAAAAGCGCATTGGTGAGGTCACACACTGATGTGGGTCGAGAAGGCCTGGCTCTCGGTCTCCGTTCTAATTCATCCCAAAGGTGTTCTATCGGGTTCAGGTCAGGACTTTGTGCAGGCCAGTCAAGTTCATCCACACCAGACTCTGTCATCCATGTCTTTATGGACCTTGCTTTGAGCACTGGTGCACAGTCATGTTGGAAGAAGAAGGGGCTCGCTCCAAACTGTTCCCACAAGGTTGGAAGCATGGAATTGTCCAAAATGTTTTGGAATACTGGAACATTCAAAGTTCCTTTCACTGGAACTAAGGGGCCGAGCCCAACTCCTGAAAAAACAACCACACACCATAATTCCTCCTCCACCAAATCGCATCCACTGACCCCTCTCTGTCAGTTTACGTGGCCTACCACTTGGTGGCTGAGTTGCTGTTGTTCCCAAACTCTTCCATTTTCTTATAATAAAGCCCACAGTCGACTTTGGAATAGTTAGTATTTATTTATTTTTTGTGTGTAAATACAAAGCATTATGATACAAAACAATACAAAATGGTGAATTCATGAGGGTCAAACCAGTCCTTATGGTCCATTTCAGCTGTAAATAACATGAATAAAACATGTCAGTGTTCATCTCATGGCGACAACACAAACGCATCAGATTTAGCGTTAGCGTGTTAGCATTAGCATTCCGTTGACCCACAGCACACGTGTCACTGACTACTTTTACAGAATGTAAATAAATAGTGAATATTCGATGTGATTTACCTTCCTTCCACACGTATACTGCCTCCTCTATTTTATATTTATCTTCAAACAACACAACCACAGAGTCCCAGTGAAGTTTTATTCCTATGTAAATAGGTTGAAAAGAGTCTGGCCTCTTCTTGTAGCTTTGTGTAACCAAATGGAAGTTTCAGAACAAAATAATAAACAGCATGAAACTGCACACTAATTTAAAGACTATACGGCTGAGTAAAAATACTGCACTGTTCAGATGCCCCAGAAAAGTTCCTGCAACTCCTAAGTTCCTATCGTTTTTCGTTCTCTCCGTTGGACAACTATTTAATGAGACTTTTTGAAAACGACAATAGGACTCCTGCTGAACAAAGATGTTATCCATCCATCAATCTATTTTCTACCGCTGGAGCCAATCCCAGCTGCATTCGGGCGGAAGGCGGGGTACACCCTGGACAAGTCGCCGACTCTTCGCGGGGCCAACACAGATCGACAGTTACCGTTATGCTAAAAACATGCTAAACGCAAAGGAAAAGCTGAAATACTCAATTTGTCATCACACGGATAATCACGCATTTTTGCATTTTGGATTAACGTGAATTCGATTTTTGGGTGTATCTGGAAAAATAGCACAAAAGTCAATTGTACGGCAATATTTTAATGAAAATCAACACTTTTTTGTTTGTTTTAAAATCTGCCATACATCATGCAAATCGAAAAACTGACCTAATTTCATTTTTTTAATTTTGCGTTTTCAGAACACTTTCCCACCTTGCATCAGTCCATCTTGGATGAACTCGGGGGCCCAGCGGAGCCGGCTGCGTTTCTGGGTGTTGTTGATAAATGGCTTTGGCTTTGCATAGTAAAGTTTAACTTGCACTTACAGATGTAGCGACAAACTGTAGTTACTGACAGTGGTTTTCTGAAGTGTTCCTGAGCCCATGTGGTGATATCCTTTACACACCGATGTCGCTTTTTGATGCAGTACCGCCTTAGGGATCGATGATCACGGGCATTCAATGTTGGGTTTCAGTTTTGCGCTTATGTGCAGTGATTTTTTTTCCAGATTCTCTGAACTTTTTGATGATATTACGCACCGTAGATAGTTAAAATCCCCAAATTCCTTGCAACAGCTTGTTGAGAAATTTTTTTCTTTAACTGTTCAACAATTTGCTATTGAATGACTGAATTTCACGGAAGCTGCTTTTATACCCAATCATGGCACCCACCTGTTCCCAATTAGCCTGTTCACCTGTGGGATGTTCCAAATAAGTGTTTGATGAGCCTTCCTCAACTTTCTCTGTCTTTTTTGCCACTTGTGCTAGCTTTTTTAGAAACATGTTGCAGGCATCCAATTCCAAATGAGCTAATTTTTTGCTAAAAAATAACAAATTTGACCAGTTTGAACGTTAAGTATCTTGTCTTTGCAGTCTGTTCAATTGAATATAGGTTGAAAAGGATTTGCAAATCATTGTATTCTGTTTTTATTTACGTGCCAACTTCACTGGTTTGGGGTTTTGTATGTAACACCGATTTCGGGGCAGTTATGACTCCTCGAAATTATGGATTAAAAATGAATTTATTCTATACAACGACATATACCGTAATTTCCGGACTATAAGCCGCACCTGACTATAAGCCGCACCAGCTAAATTTAGGGGAAAATACAGATTGCTCCATATATAAGCCGCACCCGACTATAAGCCGCAGGGTTTTGATGTGTAATTAGCGTAGTATATAGGGGTTCCTGCTACCATGGAAGGGATTGTCGGGACAGAGATGACTGTTTGGGAACGCAAAGCGTCCCGTTTATTAACAATAAATCTTTCAATCATTCAATCAAACTTTCACATCTTTGACATGGCAAACAGCATTCGTGCAGAGTACAAATAATGCAACGGTGCAAAGTAATACAAAGTGCTCGCCTGTACGTTATCAAAATAACCAGCCTACCGGTATATGAAAAGTCAGTCTTTAATCATTGTGTCATCGTCTTCCTCCTGCGTACTAAAACCACCGAAATCCTCTTCGTCGGTGTCGGAGAAGAACAGGCCGTAAATAAGCCGCACCCTTGTATAAGCCGCAGGGACCAGAACGAGGGGAAAAAGTAGCGGCTTATAGTCCGGAAATTACGGTAATTAGTCCAATAAAAACCCTGCCACGACAAGACCAATAACGGACATGTCAAAGTGGAATGCTAAATGCCCTGCACAGCTTCCATGTGCCAGGACACTTCGCAGTTCCCATGGCAACAAACAACCGTACCACTCCGGTGAAGTCTGACAGTAAACACAACTTTAGCATGGCGGCATAATAAAACAGACGTGTTGTTGTATTCATATTAGACTTTTAAGTCACCCCCTATGTGACATGGCGTGGAGCTTGGCGGGGCCGAGTGACTGTGACAAATTGGGATTGGAAACGACAAAATAGGCCGTTTAATAAGCGTGGCGGAAGGGATTGGACGCCGGTGTCGGGTTCAGCACAATGAGCAGGCTGCCTGAACTCCTCCTGGGCCTTGCTTTGATGGCGGCTTTCTTCCATCTGATGGGGAGATTGTGCCAATGGAAGATCCGTGTGTGTGTGTGTGTGTGGGAGTGTGTGGGAGTGTGTGGGAGTGTACATGCTGGGAAATACATAATCAGTGCTCACATCAATCAGACATGGCAGGCTTGTGTAAACGTGGCCGTGTGCAAACCGCAGGCTGCAAACTAATGCATACATTTTTTCCCCACTGATGGCAATCGCGGGCGCCGTAGTTGGCTTACAGCAGCCATATTTTTTTAAGATACTCTAATGCAGGGGTCACCAACGCGGTGCCCGCGGGCACCAGGTAACCCATCAGGACCTGGGGCCGTACTTATCAAGCTTCTTAAAGTGCCATTTTACACTTAAGTCCTGAGAATTTGCGAAATTTAGTCCTACTCTCAAACTTAAGAATAAAAGCTTTTTATCAACGTTCTTAAGTCTAAGAATCACTCCTACTCTCCACGATATTTAAGAGACCTTCAGAGGTGTCTTAAGTGGTTAGGAGTTGCCAGCAGGGGATGGCACTGAGGCGAGAGAGACGTGCGCGAACGTTCAGGGAGCGGAACAATGTGTTTTTTTTTTTTTGATGACGAGCAGCTGATCAAACGGTATCGTTTAGATCAGGGGTCGGCAACCTTTACCACTCAAAGAGCCATTTTGGCAAGTTTCACAAATGAAAGAAAGTAATGGGAGCCACAAAAAAATTTTTAAAATGAAAAACACTGCATAAAAAGCTTAAATGCTTTGTGCTATGTTAACCAGGGGTCTCCGACACACGCACCGGCACGCACTTTAATGTGGAAATTTGATGTTAGTGCAGCCCGCGAGTTTTGAATGAATGGCGCTTGATAGCATCATACTTGCCAACCCTCTCATTTTTCCCGGGAGACTCCCGAATATCAGAGCGTGATGACACTGCATTTGGCGCCCTCTACAGTCTGCCCTAAAAGTGTACCTGCTCGACCACATGTAGAATGCAGTTTCAGCTTGCTCACGTAAGTGACAGCAAGGCGTACTAGCTCAGCAGCCACACATCTTACACTGACGGTACCAATACCCAGAATCCCATGCAGCCCTAACTCTTCCGCTCAACCAACGCACGGAGAGGGGGGGGGGGGGGGGGGGGGGGGTTGGGGGGGGTTGATGTGTGGGGGGATTTGGTGGTAGCGGGGGTGTATAATGTAGACCGGAAGAGTTAGGGCTGCATGGGATTCTGGGTAATGGTTGTGTTGTGTTTATGTTGTGTTACGGTGGGATGTTCTCCAGAAATGTGTTTTTCATTCTTTTTTGGTGTGGGTTCACAGTGTGGCGCATATTTGTAACGTAACAATGTTAAAGTTGTTTGATACGGCTACCGTCAGTGTAAGCTGTGTGGCTGATGAGTAAGTATGCTTTGCTGTCTCCTGTGTGTGCAAGTAATAACAACATGCAACATGTAGCTGGACTGGCACGCTGTATGTAAATGCTATAGAGGACAATTACTGCAGTGCAATTAGGGCCCGCCCTTTATTTAGTAATTAGAGTGTAAATAGGATTATTTTTTCCCTGGGAGTTATCTAGGAGAGACACTGAGATCCATAAACCTCCTGGGAAAATCGGGGGGGTCGGTATGTATGTAGCTGAGCCGCATCAGAGTGGTCAAGGAGCCGCATGCGGCTCCAGAGCCGCGGGTTGCCGACCCCTGGTTTAGACAGAGCGGATATTATTTTTGTCACAGATTTAATACTTTTCGATTCCTTGTTGATTTCTGCATGTGTCTGCAGTGGGCTAGTATATATAGAGCCACCCACACCAGTTTCAAATTAGTTGCCTAATTAATGAATTGGAAAGAAAATGTTATGACAGTAGCGTATGTGTGTGGCCGTGAGGTGAGTGACGTCAGTGAGTGTGTGGGCGAGAGAAGAGAGGGAGCGGTAGCGTGAGTGCCGGCGGGGACTAGTTTGTTTTGTATTATTTTGTAGTTTATTGTCAAAATATACACTCCCATTGTCCACTTAAATATTTCCAAGATATTTCTTTATTCTTAGA
This sequence comes from Entelurus aequoreus, assembly GCF_033978785.1. Classification (NCBI taxonomy): domain Eukaryota; kingdom Metazoa; phylum Chordata; class Actinopteri; order Syngnathiformes; family Syngnathidae; genus Entelurus; species Entelurus aequoreus. The sequence goes on along the minus strand of NC_084756.1, from coordinate 30,008,379 downwards.
CAACGGATTCCCTTCCGTGATTGGTCATTTCTATGGACACAGAAATGACGTCACCTAAAATTCCGTTTACGGCACATAGTAATGTCGTAATTCAGCTCTGAGTGTGACACTTAAGATTCAGTCCTACACTTCGCTGAAAGTGTGAGTAAGACACTTGATAACTAACTTTTAAGTGCAGCTTTCAGCGAAGAATTTATTTACTCTTAAGTCAACTCTTAGCAGACTTCTTAGGAGTAATTCTAAGAAGCTTGATAAGTACGGCCCCAGATGAGTAGCCCGCCGGCCTGTTCTAAAAATAGCTCAAATAGCAGCACTTACCAGTGAGCTGCCTCTATTTTTTAAATTGTATTTATTTACTAGCAAGCTGGTCTCGCTTTGCCCGACATTTTTAATTCTAAGAGAGACAAAACTCAAATAGAATTTGAAAATCCAAGAAAATATTTTAAAGACTTGGTCTTCACTTGTTTAAATAAATTCATTAATTTTTTTACTTTGCTTCTTATAACTTTCAGAAAGACAATTTTAGAGAAAAAAATACAACCTTAAAAATGATTTTAGGATTTTTAAACACATATACCTTTTTACATTTTAAATTCCTTCCTCTTCTTTCCTGACAATTTAAATCAATGTTCAAGTAATTTTTTTTTTTATTATTGTAAAGAATAATATATACATTTTAATTTAATTCTTCATTTTAGCTTCTGTTTTTTCGACGAAGAATATTTGTGAAATATTTCTTCAAACGTATTATGATTAAAATTTAAAAAAAAATATTCTGGCAAATCTAGAAAATCTGTAGAATCAAATTTAAATCTTATTTCAAAGACTTTTGAATTTCTTTTAAAATGTTTGTTCTGGAAAATCTAGAAGAAATAATGATTTGTCTTTGTTAGAAATATAGCTTGGTCCAATTTGTTATATATTCTAACAAAGTGCAGATTGGATTTTAACCTATTTAAAACGTGTCATCAAAATTCTAAAATTAATCTTAATCAGGAAAAATTACTAATGATGTTCCATAAATTCTTTTTTTGAGTTTTTCTCTTCTTTTTTTCGGTTGAATTTTGAATTTTAAAGAGTCGAAATTGAAGATAAACTATGTTTCAAAATTTAATTGTCATTTTTTCCGTGTTTTCTCCTCTTTTAAACTGTTCAATTAAGTGTAAATATCATTAATTATGAATAATAACATAGAGTTAAAGGTAAATTGAGCAAATTGGCTATTTCTGGCAATTAATTTAAGTGTGTATCAAACTGGTAGCCCTTCGCATTAATCAGTACCCAAGAAGTAGCTCTTGGTTTGAAAAAGGTTGGTGACCCCTGCTCTAATGAAACCTACTCGGTGTGTGGGTGCGTGGAAAGTTGCGCTCGGCAAAATGAACTGTGCAATGTTTGTCTTTCCACGCCGCCAGAATGAGCTTCCGTCGATACATTACGATTTGTGGATTTAAAAAGGGACGATGCATACACTGTAGTGCCAAAAGTATTTGGCCGCCTGCCTTGACTCACATATGAACTTGAAGTGCCATCCCATTCCTAACCCATAAGGTTCAATATGATGTTGGTCCATATTTTGCAGCTATTACAGCTTCAACTCTTCTGGGAAGGCTGTCCACAAGGTTGCGGAGTGTGTTTATAGGAATTTTGGACCATTCCTGGCTCTCAGTCTCCGTTCTAATCCATCCCAAAGGGGTTCTAACGGATTCAGGTTAGGACTCTGTGCAGGCCAGTCAACTTCATCCACACCGGACTCTGTCATCCATGTCTTTATGGACCTTGCTTTGTGTACCGGTGCACAGTCATGTTGGAAGAGGAAGGGCCCACTCCGTGAAGCTCTCTGCGTACTGTACGTGGGCTAATTGGAAGGTCACATGAAGTTCGGAGGTCCGTAGCAACTGACTGTGCAGAAAGTCGGCGACCTCTTTGCACTATGCCAGGGGTGTCCAAACTTTTTCCACTGAGGGCCGCATTCTGAAAAATCAAAGCAAGCGAGGGGCCATTTTGATGTTTTTTATTTTAAAAACCAATACAATATATGTATAAAAATATACATGTAGGCCTCCACTCAGGCTTGATCCCGGGGACCCCAAAGGGTTTTGGTCAAAAAAATATTAAAAATGTGTCATTATTCAGTATTATTTTTTATTATTATTCAAGTTTTAAATATCTACATCAACATTAGGTCTATCTGTCAATATAACGGTTTTAAAGTTTTTAAGTTGTATGCTCTTGTTGTCAAAGAAAACCCTGTTTTTTTATGGAAAAAATACAAAATATGCAATACTTTCACACAATAAAATTTTAAAGTGGAATATTTGAGATTATATAATAATTGGAGCCTTAAAAAGGTCAATAACTCATAACACCATTGATTTTAATTCATTATTATTTTTTGAGCAATGACACTTAAAAACAAATCACACAAAAATGATTGGGGAACCAAAATGGTCCTACTCATTAAAGTGTTAAAAAATAAATGATACATTTGTTTTACTGTTTACTTTTAACACAATAATATCGAGATCAACTTCAGATCTGTCGGTCAATTATACGTTGTATTGTTGTATATGTTTTTTGTTTGTTCGTTTTAGGCTCTTCTTTAAAAAAATAAAAAAAAAAAAAAAAAAGCTCAATTTTTTTATATGGCAAACACAAAATATGCAACATTTTCCCCAAAAAATATCTCAAAGTGCAATATTTAATGTGACGCAATTGGAGCTTTGGATAGGTCAATAATTCATAATAACATTGATTTTGATTCATTATTTTTTTTTTACATGTTTGGGGCGGGGGCGTGTTTGGGGCGTGGCTAAGGGCGTGGTTAAGAGGAGAGTATATTTACAGCTAGAATTCACCAAATCAAATATTTCATATATATATATATAATTAGGGATGTCCGATAATGGCTTTTTGCCGATATCCAATATTCCGATATTGTCCAACTCTTTAATTACCGATACCGATATCAACCGATACCGATATCAACCGATATATACAGTCGTGGAATTAACACATTATTATGTCTAATTTGGACAACCAGGTATGGTGAAGATAAGGTACTTTTTAAAAAAAATTATAAAATAAAATAAGATAAATAAATTAAAAACATTTTCTTGAATAAAAAAGAAAGTAAAACAATATAAAAACAGTTACATAGAAACTAGTAATTAAAGAAAATGAGTAACATTAACTGTTAAAGGTTAGTACTATTAGTGGACCAGCAGCACGCACAATCATGTGGGCTTACGGACTGTATCCCTTGCAGACTGTATTGATATATATTGATATATAATGTAGGAACCAGAATATTAATAACAGAAAGAAACAACCCTTTTGTGTGAATGAGGAGGGAGGTTTTTTGGGTTGGTGCATTAATTGTAAGTGTATCTTGTGTTTTTTAAGTTGATTTAATTAAAAAAAAACAAAAAAAAACAAAAAACGATACCGATAATAAAAAAAATGATACCGATAATTTCCGATATTACATTCTAACGCATTTATCGGCCGATAATATCGGACATCCCTATATATAATATATATATATATATATATATATATATATATATATATATATATATATATATATATATATATATATATATATATATATATATATATATATATATATATATATATGTGTGTATGCATATATATATATATATATATATATATATATATATATATATATATATATATATATATATATATATATATATATATATATATATATATATATATATATGTGTATATATATATGTATGAAATACTTGACTTTCAGTGAATTCTAGCTATATATATATATTTTATTTATTTTATTATACATATAAATAAAAGACATACTTGAATGTCAGTGTTCTGCAGGCTATCCAGTAAGTGGCAGTATTGTCCTGTTTAAGAGTGTCACAGCATTGCTGTTTACGGCAGACAAACTGCTTTACGGTAGACTAAACGTGACTGCTGTTGTTGTGTGTTGTTACCGCACTGGGAGGACGTTGTTGTGCACTCTACTCTCTAAAAGCCGTAGACGTTATGACGTCATTGGGCAGGCAAGCTGCTGGGAAAGCGGACGTGAGAACGGGCTGTCCCCACTCAGGTCCGCATTGAGCTGGAGGGGGCGTGGCCTCCAGCTCCGGCTGAATACCGGGGAGTTTGTCGGGAGAAAATCTCTGCCGGGAGGTTGTCGGGAGAGGCGCTGAATACCGGGATTCTCCCGCTAAAAACGGGAGGGTTGGCAAATATGTTCAGGATACCAAAACATGTTGGACAATTCCATGAGATGGCACTTCATGTTCATATGTGAGTAAAGGCAGGTGGCCAAATACTTTTGGCAACATAATGTATTTTAAAGGCCTACTGAAATGATTTTTTTTTATTTAAACGGGAATAGCAGATCCATTCTATGTCATACTTGATCATTTCGCGATATTGCCATATTTTTGCTGAAAGGATTTAGTAGAGAAAATTGACGATAAAGTTCGCAACTTTTGCTCGCTGATAAAAAAAAAGCCTTGCCTGTACCGGAAGTAGCGTGACGTCACAGGAGCTAGTATTCCTCACAATTCCCCGTTGTTTACAATGGAGCGAGAGAGATTCGGACCGAGAAAGTGATGATTACCCCATTAATTTGAGCGAGGATGAAAGATTCGTAGATGAGGAACGTTACAGTGAAGGACTTGAGAGGCAGTGATGGACGTATCTTTTTTCGCTCTGACCGTAACTTAGGTACAAGCTGGCTCATTGGATTCCACACTCTCCTTTTTCTATTGTAGATCACAGATTTGTATTTTAAACCACCTCGGATACTATATCCTCTTGAAAATGAGAGTCGAGAACGCGAAATGGACATTCAGTGCCTTTTACATCGGCGAAATGCTTTAGCTACGAGCTAACGTGATAGCATCTTGCTTTAACTGCATATAGAAACAAAAGAAATAAACCCCTGACTCGAAGTATAGATAGAAAATCAACAATACTATTAAACCGTGGACATGTAAATACACGGTTAATGCTTTCCAGGCTGGCGAAGGTTAACAATGCTGTGCTAAGGACGCCATTGAAGCTAACTTAGCAACCGGATTGCACAGAGCTATGCTAAAAATATTAGCTCTCCACCTACGCCAGCCAGCCCTCATTTGCTCATCAACACCCGTGCTCACCTGCGTTCCAGCGATCGGCAGAAGGACGAAGGACTTCACCCGATGCGTTTGGCGGCCCGGAGACGTAGGAAGTCAAGGTGAAGTCGCCGGCTAGCGCTCCAACAAAGTCCTCCTGGTTGTGTTGCTGTAGTCCGCTGCTAATACACAGATCCCACTTACAACTGTCTTCTTTGCAGCCTTCATTGTTCATTAAAAAAATTGCAAAAGATGTCCAGAATACTGTGGAATTATGAAATAAAAACAGAGCTTTTTGTAGTGGACCACTAGCCTGTGCATCGGTTGGGGACATCTCTGCGCTGCTGACCCGTCTCCGCTCGGGATGGTTTCCTGTTGGCCCCGCTGTGGACTGGACTCCCGCTGATGTGTTGGATCCACTGTGGACTGGACTTTCACAATGTTATGTCAGACCCACTCGACATCCGTTGCTTTCGGTCTCCCCTAGAGGGGGGGGGTTACCCACATATGCGGTCCTCTCCAAGGTTTCTCATAGTCATTCACCGACGTCCCACTGGGGTGAGTTTTTCCTTGCCCGTATGTGGGCTCTGTACCGAGGATGTCGTTGTGGCTTGTACAGCCCTTTGAGACACTTGTGATTTAGGGCTATATAAATAAACATTGATTGATTGATTGATATAGGATTCTACGGGGTACCATAACTTCCGTTACTCGGACTTCGTCACGCGCATACGTCATCATACCGCGATGTTTCAGCCGGATATTTCCCGCAAATTTTAAAATGTCACTTTATAAGTTAACCCGGCCGTATTGGCATGTGTTGCAATGTTAAGATTTCATCATTGATATATAAACTATCAGACTGCGTGGTCGGTAGTAGTGGCTTTCAGTAGGCCTTTAATGTTTTCTTGACATTTTGACAAAGCCGTTTGAAAGTAATAACTTCAGTTTTCAGAGCCATGTTATTAAAATAATAGATTAACCCCCACCTGCCCCTGGACCAAAGGTACAGAACGAGGCCGGCTGAGATTTAAATGTGAAAGTCTGCAAGTCTATGACTGAAATCACCGAAGTGACTCACCCGCGTACTCTCGTCTCTCGACTTGTCTTATTTGGACGGCGATTCGGGCAAAGAGCGCGCGCACTGTGAAAAAAGGTGTGGAGCCGAAATGACAGAAGGCAACAACGAGTGAATAGAAAGTGGAAAGAGAAGAAACAAGGCGACACGGTGAGCAACAAAGTGGCAGGGAGGGCGAGGAGCGAGACGGTGGCAGAGGTGCAAAGACTTGATTGGAGTTTTGAAGGCGAGTGGCGGCCTGCCTGGTGGAGACGTGGTTATGTGTGCAAGTGTCTTTATAGGACGTGTTAGAAAGTGGTGCATTTTGTTGTCGGATGTGTCGGACAAGAAGAAGACGAGCAAGAGAAGTATCACGGATGAAAAGAAAGCCTCAGGACTCACGTGTGCTGTAAGTTTGCACACCATTTTGTATTCTCTCAGTATGAAGTGTGGAGCTTAATCAACACATGCAAATAGTTGACTCGGGAATAAAAGTGCATTGCTTTGCAGTGACAAGACGGATGTCGTTGCCATGGTTACCCTCATCACTTACAAACCCCGTTTCCATAGGAGTTGGGAAATGGTGTTAGATGTAAATATAAACGGAATACAATGATTTGCAAAAACCCATATTCAGTTGAATATGCTACAAAGACAACATATTTGATGTTCAAACTCATAAACATTTATTTTTTTTTGCAAATAATCATTAACTTTGGAATGTGATGCCAGCAACACGTGACAAAGAAGTTGGGGAAGGTGGCAATAAATACTGATAAAGTTGAGGGATGCTCATCAAACACTTATTTGGAACATCCCACAGGTGAACAGGCTAATTGGGAACGGGTGGGTGCCATGATTGGGTATACAAGTAGATGCTCAGTCATTCACAAACAAGGACGGGGCGAGGGCCACCACTTTGTCAACAAATGCCTGAGCAAATTGTTGAACGGTTTAAGAAAAACCTTTCTCAACCAGCTATTGCAAGGAATTTAGGGATTTCACCATCTACGCTCCGTGATATCATCAAAGGGTTCAGAGAATCTGGAGAAATCACTGCACGTAAGCAGCTAAGCCCGTGACCTTCCATCCCTCAGGCTGTACTGCACCAACAAGCGACATCAGTGTGTAAAGGATATCGCCACATGGGCTCAGGAACACTTCAGAAACCCACTGTCAGCAACTACAGTTGGTCGCTACAACCGTAAGTGCAAGTTAAAACTCTCCTATGCAAGGCGGAAACCGTTTATCAACAACACCCCGGTTTACTTGCTGCCAAAACTGACCGCCTGCTCGATAGTGCTTAAAAGCAGGTACTACCAGGTACGATTAGTATTGCTGAAGTGGTCCGTGTACTTACTGCCCTCAGTCTCCACTTATATAAAACTAATAATCTTTGTTCAGTGATGCTTTCAATGTAGCTTGTTTTTTTTGGCAATTTCACAAACCCGACCGCCTGCTCGATAGTGCTTAAAAGCAGGAACTACCAGGTACTATTAATATGTCCGAAGCGTCTAAAAAGTAAACAATAATGATAAACACATACTGTAATACTTTGCTGAAGTGGTCTGTTTACTTGCTGCCCTCAGTCTCCACATGGATAAAACGGTTGTTCTTTTTTCATTGATGCTTTCAATGTAGCTTTTTTTTTGCAATTTCCCAAAACCGACCGCCTGCTCGAAGAGCAGGTACCACCAGGTACGATTAATATTGCTGAATTGGTCTTTTTACTGGCTGCCCTCAGTCTCCATTTAGATCAAACTGTTGTTTTTTGTTCACTGATGCTTTCAATGTGGCTTGTTTTTTTGCAATTTCCCAAAACTGACCGCCTGCTCGATAGATCTTAAAAGCAGGTACTACCAGGTATGATTAGTATTGCTGAAGTGGTCTGTGTACTTGCTGCCCTCAGTCTCCACATGGATAAAACTGTTGTTATTTTTTCATTGATGCTTTCAACGCGGCTTGTTTCCCCAAAACTGACCGCCTGCTCGATAGAGCTTGAGGCAAGTACTACCAAGTACGATTAATATTGCTGAAATAGTCTGTTTACTTGCTGCCCTCAGTCTCCATTTAGATAAAACTGCTGTTTTTTGTTCACTGATGCTTTCAATGTAGCTTGTTTTTTGCAATTTCCCAAAACCGACCGCCTGCTCGATAGAGCTTAAAAGCAGGAACTACCAGGTACTATTTATATGTTCGAAGCATCTAAAAAGTAAACAATAATGATAAACACATACTGTACTACTTTGCTGAAGTGGTCTGTTAATTTGTTACCCTCAGGCTCCACATGGATAAAACTGTTATTTTTTCATTGATGCTTTCAATGCGGCTTGTTTCCCCAAAACTGACCGCCTGCTCGATAGAGCTTAAGGCAAGTACTACCAAGTACGATTAATATTGCTGATATAGTCTGTTTACTTGCTGCCCTCAGTCTCCATTTAGATAAAACTGCTGTTTTTTGTTCACCGATGCTTTCAATGTAGCTTGTTTTTTGCAATTTACCAAAACCGACCGCCTGCTCGATAGAGCTTAAAAGCAGGAACTACCAGGTACTATTTATATGTTCGAAGCATCTAAAAAGTAAACAATAATGATAAACACATACTGTACTACTTTGCTGAAGTGGTCTGTTAATTTGTTGCCCTCAGGCTCCACGTGGATAAAACTGTTGTTATTTTTTCATTGATGCTTTCAAAGCGGCTTGTTTCCCCAAAACTGACCGCCTGCACGATAGAGCTTAAGGCAAGTACTACCAAGTACGATTAATATTGCTGAAATAGTCTGTTTACTTGCTGCCCTCAGTCTCCATTTAGATAAAACTGCTGTTTTTTGTTCACTGATGCTTTCAATGTAGCTTGTTTTTTGCAATTTCCCAAAACCGACCGCCTGCTCGATAGTGCTTAAAAGCAGGTACTACCAGGTACTATTAATATTGCTGAATTGGTCTATTTGCTGCCCTCAGTCTCCATTTAGAAAAAAAAACGTTTTTTGTTCACTGATGCTTTCAATGTGGCTTGTTTTTTTGCAACTTCCCAAAACTGACCGCCTGCTCGATAGATCTTAAAAGCAGGTACTACCAGGTATGATTAGTATTGCTGAAGTTGTCTGTGTACTTGCTGCCCTCAGTCTCCACATGGATAAAACGGTTGTTATTTTTTCATTGATGCTTTCAAAGCGGCTTGTTTCCCCAAAACTGACCGCCTGCACGATAGAGCTTAAGGCAAGTACTACCAAGTACGATTAATATTGCTGAAATAGTCTGTTTACTTGCTGCCCTCAGTCTCCATTTAGATCAAACTGTTGTTTTTTGTTCACTGATGCTTTCAATGTAGCTTGTTTTTTGCATTTTACCAAAATCGGCCGCCTGCTCGATAGTGCTTAAAAGCAGGTACTACTAGGTACTATTAATATTGCTTAATTGGTCTGTTTATTTGCTGCCCTCAGTCTCCATTTAGAAAAAAAAAGTTTTTTGTTCACTGATGCTTTCAATGTGGCTTGTTTTTTTGCAATTTCCCAAAACTGACCGCCTGCTCGATAGATCTTAAAAGCAGGTACTACCAGGTACGATTAGTATTGCTGAAGTGGTCTGTGTACTTACTGCCCTCAGTCTCCACTTATATAAAACTAATGTTATTTGTTCACTGATGCTTTCAATGTAGCTTGTTTTTTTTGGCAATTTCACAAACCCGACCGCCTGCTCGATAGTCCTTAAAAGCAGGAACTACCAGGTACGATTAGTATTGCTGAAGTGGTCTGTTTACTTACTGCCCTCAGTCTCCATTTAGATAAAACTGTTGTTCTTTGTTCACTGATGCTTTCAATGGAGATGTTTTTTTTTTTTGCAATTTCCCAAAACCAACCGTCTGCTCGATAGTGCTTGGACGCAGGAACTACCAGGTACTATTAATATGTTCGAAGCATCTAAAAAGCAAACAATGATGATAAACACATACTTCTCAGTTGGCCTTCTGGTTAGGGTGTCCGCCCTGAGATCCGAGTCATACCAAAGACTATAAAAATGGGACCCATTACCTCCCTGCTTGGCACTCAGCATTAAGGGTTCAAATTGGGGGTTAAATCACCAAAATGTTTCCCGGGCGCACCCAGCGCTGCTGCTCACTGCTCCCCTTACTAACCCCTGAGGAAAATCTCACCACACCTAGTGTGTGTGTGACGATCATTGGAACTTTTTACTACTTTGCCGAAGTGGTCTGTTTACTTGCTGCCCTCAGTCTCCGCTTGGATAAACCTGTAGTTCTTTGTCCACCGATGCTTTCAACGCGGCTTTTTTTACCCAAAACTGACCACCCCCAACCGAGGACAGTCTAGTGCTGTGTATAGGGGGAAAGTAGAGCACTGCAAGCGAGCGGTGTTCAGTCTTGACTGGCTGTCAAGGGGCGGCGTCCGCTGACGAGACGTCCCGGCCGAGCTCCAGAATCGACGCTCTAATGGGTCACGAATGGCTGCGCAAACGTTTGCCGATACGTTTTGGAATCGGACGAGGAAAAAGACGCGAGATGGACGGATACGGCGGTTAGCGTCGTCAGGCAGGCGCCACGGACTGACACGTGGCTAATTAACCCACGCGGGCTCGCCACGTCGACGTCGAGAGCCAAAACCGCGAGTCTCGCTTTCCCTCATTAGCATTTCCGACTCGCAGGCCTAATTACGAGTAAATGTGTACACACTTAAGGAAATCCCCTAATTGAGGGAGACAGAAGAAAGGCGGAAACCGTCGTAGGAGGTTTTTTTTGTGCTTTTTTTGAATCCGGCGAGCCGTCGGCTGCTCAACAAATGTTTTTCGCTCGCCGGAGCAACTCGTGGGCCGCCAGTGCGCGCGAGGATGCGAGGCGCCGCACAAGCGCCCTCTAATTAAAGGCCTGCTGCCCTGTTAAGTCATACACCGTATTAAAAAGTGAAGAAGAGCACAAGAGTCTAATTGGAAACTTGAAACGAAATATTTTGGATCTGGCTTTAAAACGGGAGCGCGTTTTGGACGCCACTCGTTAAACGTCAGGATTGGGCGGTGAGCTGGGGGAGGTAGCGGAGGATGATGATGATGATGATGAAGTCCGTCATCGACACTGCCACCTGTGGGTTGGCTCTCAACCTCCACAGGGCAAGCACAGTGTGGCGGTAACACAGCAAAGTGCTCCTGTGGCCCCTCCAAATATTCACACTGAATGTGTACTCTTATTCGTATGATATTCAGTAGGGGTGTAACGGTACAAAAAAAATGTCGGTTCGGTACGTACACTACCGTTCAAAAGTTTGGGGTCACATTGAAATGTCCTTATTTTTGAAGGAAAAGCACTGTACTTTTCAATGAAGATAACTTTAAACTAGTCCTAACTTGAAAGAAATACACTCTATACATTGCTAATGTGGTAAATGACTATTCTAGCTGCAAATGTCTGGATTTTGGTGCAATATCTACATAGGTGTATAGAGGCCCATTTCCAGCAACTATCACTCCAGTGTTCTAATGGTACAATGTGTTTGCTCATTGGCTCAGAAGGCTAATTGATGATTAGAAAACCCTTGTGCAATCATGTTCACACATCTGAAAACAGTTGAGTTTGTTACAGAAGCTACAAAACTGACCTTCCTTTGAGCAGATTGAGTTTCTGGAGCATCACATTTGTGGGCTCAATTAAACGCTCAAAATGGCCAGAAAAAGAGAAATTTCATCTGAAACTCGACAGTCTATTCTTGTTTTTAGAAATGAAGGTTATTCCACAAAATTGTTTGGGTGACCCCAAACTTTTGAACGGTAGTGTAACTCGGTTTAGAGGTCACGGTTCGGTTCATTTTCGGTACAGTAAGAAAACAACAACATATATATATATATATATATATATATATATATATATATATATATATATATATATATATATATATATATATATATATATATATATATATATATATATATATATATATACACCTGTATATATACATATATATATATATATATATATATATATATATATATATATATATATATATATATATATATATGTATATATATATATATATATATATATATATATATATATATATATATATATATATATATATATATATATATATATATACATTATATATCAATATAGATCAATACAGTCTGCAGGAATACAGTCCGTAAGCACACATGATTGTATGTCTTTATGAAAAAAAAACAATAAAAAAAAAAAAAAAATTTCAAGCAGCTACAAAAAGGTTGGAGACCACTAATGTAGACCACAAGGAAGTGTTTTCCGTTTAGAAAAAAATAAAATTAATACGACCTCTTTAATGCACCCTATATTCCGGCGCGCCTTTATATATGAAAACAGATCGAAAATAGACCATTCATCGGCGGTGCGCCCTATGGTCCGGAAAATACGGTATATCTAACCTATTTACAGTTTACAACCTTGTCAAATGATATGCAACTGAAGGATTATTATTTATTGAAGACATAAATCTTAGGCTTAGGTCAGGCTGATTGGAAAAATAAGTACTAACCAAATATACTGCAGAAGAAGGGACTCGTGAATATCTGCCAAAAATACACGTACATTCAATTATGATGTGCTAAAATAAATACACACAATTAATAAAGAAAGTGTTTTTTTTTTTGTTTTTTTTTTATTTTTTATTTTTTTTATTTTATTTATTTTTTTGTCCTGTCCAGCTTCTCAGGCAAATCATATAGTTGATGTAGATGCCCATATAGGCTGTTCAGATTTACTTTACAAAAGAGAAATGTAGGATACTTCTCTTGTTGCCGTATTTATATTTGACTTTATTAAATGTGTTTATATTATCATTTGGTGCAGCCGGGCCGGAGCAGGAGGGGATAGAAAGAGGAAAAAAAGGAAGACAGAGGGGGGAATTGTGGGGACAAGAGGGGGATTAGACAGAGAGACAAAAATAACAACAGCAAACACAACAACAACAACAGAGCAACATCAGCAAATACGACATGTACAAATATGATGGTAAAAGTAATAGCAAATAAGCATTTAGCGAAAATAAAAAATAATACAGAAATGACAATGAGCATTATTACACTAAAAATGGAGCAATACAAATACCAATAGAAATAGCGCTATTGATAATGAACGTTACCAATACTTTACCTTTATTATCAACAATACAGAATATGTATTGAATGTGTTTCTTTACTGCACTGTCAATACAATTAAAATGCAACTTCACCACTTTAGTCGTATTTTCTGCGCTCCATAACCTTCTCTGACTTTAGCTCCAGCCAAAAGTCATAGAGCAGGGGTCACCAACGCGGTGCCCGCGGGCACCAGGTAGCCCGTAAGGACCAGATGAGTAGCCTGCTGGCCTGTTCTAAAAATAGCTCAAATAGCAGCACTTACCAGTGAGCTGCCTCTATTTTTTTAATTTTATTTATTTACTAGCAAGCTGGTCTCGCTTTGCTCGACATTTTTAATTCTAAGAGAGACAAAACTCAAATAGAATTTGAAAATCCAATAAAATATTTAAAGACTTGGTCTTCACTTGTTTAAATAAATTAATTAATTTTTTTACTTTGCTTCTTATAACTTTCAGAAAGACAATTTTAGAGAAAAAATACAACCTTAAAAATGATTTTAGGATTTTTAAACACATATACCTTTTTACCTTTTAAATTCCTTCCTCTTCTTTCCTTACAATTTCAATCAATGTTCAAGTAATTTTTTTTTTTTTATTGTAAAGAATAATAAATACATTTTAATTTAATTCTTCATTTTAGCTTCTGTTTTTTCGACGAAGAATATTTGTGAAATATTTCTTCAAACTTATTATGATTCAAATTCAAAAAAAATATTCTGGCAAATCTAGAAAATCTGTAGAATCAAATTTAAATCTCATTTCAAAGTCTTTTGAATTTCTTTTAAAATTTTTGTTCTGTAAAATCTAGAAGAAATAATGATTTGTCTTTGTTAGAAATATAGCTCGGTCCAATTTGTTATATATTCTAACAAAGTGTAGATTGGATTTTAACCTATTTAAAACATGTCATCAAAATTCTAAAATGAATCTTAATCAGGAAAAATTACTAATGATGTTCCATAAATTATTTTTTTTATTTTTTCAAAAAGATTCAAATTAGCTAGTTTTTCTCTTCTTTTTTTTCGGTTGAATTTTGAATTTTAAAGAGTCGAAATTGAAGATAAACTATGTTTCAAAATTTAATTTTCTTTTTTTTTTCGTGTTTTCTCCTCTTTTAAACCGTTCAATTAAGTGTCAATATCATTAATTATCAATAATAACATAGAGTTAAAGGTAAATTGAGCAAATTGGCTATTTCTGGCAATTTATTTAAGTGTGTATCAAACTGGTAGCCCTTCGCATTAATCACTACCCAAGAAGTAGCTCTTGGTTTCAAAAAGGTTGGTGACCCCTGCCATAGAGATTGTCATTACTGCCACTAGTGGTGGCAAAGTGCATTACAACTGAGTCTCGCCACGGCCAGCTGAGAAACAGATCATTTTTGGCGGCCCTGCTCGAGGGCACTCGCGTCTCATCGAAGGGCCCAGGCCCTAAGAAACACTGATATAGAGGATCTTTGAGGAGTGTTTTTGTTTAAATACCTAAAAATAGCAGAGCGGTTGGCAGCAACTTTTTAAGAAACTTTTTTATTTGGTTCCCTAGAAGTTCTTTGTGACACTTGTTGATTTTAATGTATAAGTCTTTGCAACATGAATTTAAGAAGGAACATCTTTTCACACAGTTTTTTGAAGTAAAAAATACCGTTTTTTTATATTTGGATCAAAAACAGCACTCATGTCGTTCAAGTGTTGTGCAGTCGGTCTTAAAAACAGCAAAGTGGTTTGTCGTGTAAAGAATATTTTACCAGTGTTTTTAGCCGTCGGTCCTAAAAACACTATAGTGCTCCTACCGTAGAGGATCTTTGACAAGTGTTTTTTGAAGTAGAAAATGTATCCATTAATATGAGACAACATATTTTTTCCAGCTTTTTTTTGCAGGAAAAAAATACCACCTGATGTTTGGATCAATATGGCATTATAAAACATCTTACATTTTGAGGATCTAACCCAGAGGTGTCCAAACTTTTTCCACTGAGGGCCGCACACTGAAAAATCAAAGCAAGCGGGGGCCATTTTGTTATTTTTCATTTTTAAAAACCAATACAATATATGTATAAAAAATATACATTTAGGCCTCCACTCAGGCTTAATCCCGGGGACCCCATAGGGTTTTGGTTAAAAAAATAAATAAAAAATGTGTCATTATTTAGTAGTAGTATTATTATTATTCAAAGTTTAAATATCTAGATCAGGGGTCACCAACGCGGTGCCCGCGGGCACCAGGTAGCCCGTAAGGACCAGATGAGTAGCCCGCTGGCCTGTTCTAAAAATAGCTCAAATAGCAGCACTTACCAGTGAGCTGCCTGTATTTTTTAAATTGTATTTATTTACTAGCAAGCTGGTCTGGCTTTGCTCGACATTTTTAATTCTAAGAGAGACAAAACTCAAATAGAATTTGAAAATCCAAGAAAATATTTTAAAGACTTGGTCTTCACTTGTTTAAATAAATTCATTAATTTTTTTACTTTGCTTCTTATAACTTTCAGAAAGACAATTTTAGAGAAAAAATACAACCTTAAAAATGATTTTAGGATTTTTAAACACATATACCTTTTTACCTTTTAAATTCCTCCCTCTTCTTTCCTGACAATTTAAATCAATGTTCAAGTGAATGTATCTTTTTTATTGTAAAGAATAATAAATAAATTTTGATTTAATTCTTAATTTTAGCTTCTGTTTTTTCGACGAAGAATATTTGTGAAATATTTCTTCAAACTTATGATTAAAATTCAAAAAAAATATTCTGGCAAATCTAGAAAAATCTGTAGAATCAAATTTAAATCTTATTTCAAAGTATTTTGAATTTCTTTTAAAAATTGTGTTCTGGAAAATCTAGAAGAAATAATGATTTGTCTTTGTTAGAAATATAGTTTGGTCCAATTTGTTATATATTCTAACAAAGTGTAGATTGGATTTTAACCTATTTAAAACATGTCATCAAAATTCTAAAATTAATCTTAATCAGGAAAAATTACTAATGATGTTCCATAAATTATTTTTTAAATGTTTTCAAAAAGATTCGAATTAGCTACTTTTTCTCTTCTTTTTTTCGGTTGAATTTTGAATTTTAAAGAGTCGAAATTGAAGATAAACTATGTTTCAAAATGTAATTGTCATTTTTTTCGTGTTTTCTCCTCTTTTAAACCGTTCAATTAAGTGTAAATATCATTAATTATGAATAATAACATAGAGTTAAAGGTAAATTGAGCAAATTGGCTATTTCTGGCAATTAATTTAAGTGTGTATCAAACTGGTAGCCCTTCGCATTAATCACTACCCAAGAAGTAGCTCTTGGTTTCAAAAAGGTTGGTGACCCCTGATCTAGATCAACATTAGGTATATCTGTCAATATAATGTTTTTTGTTTTTTTTTAAGATTTAAGTTGTATGCCCTTTTTGTCAAAGAAAACACCGTTTTTTTATGGAAAAAATACAAAATATGCAATCTTTTCCCCCCAATAAAATTTTAAAGTGGAACATTTCAGATTATATAATAATTGGAGCTCATAACATAACTCATAACAACATTGATTTTAATATATCATTATTTTTTGAGCAATGACACTTAAAGAAAAAAAAAGTCCCACGAAAATTATTGGGGATCCAAAAGGGTCCTGCTCAGTAAAGTGTTAAAAAATAAATCGTAATTTGTTTTAAAACTGTCAACACAATAGTCTCGAGATCAACTTCAGATCTATCCGTCAATTATAACTTGTATTGTTGTTTATTATGTTCCTTGTTTGTTCATTTTAGGCCCTTCTTTAAAAAATTAAAAAAAACATAGTTTTTTATATGGCAAACACAAAATATGCAACATTTTCCCCAAAAAATATCTCAAAGTGGAATATTTAATGTGACCTAATTGGAGCCTTGAATAGGTCAATAATTCATAACAACGTTGTTTTTGATTCATTATTATGTTTTAAAGAAAGAAACAGCCTGCATGACAGCGTAGTGTTATTAGAGTCAACATAGCAACATTTTATTGTCACCTGTTTACTCTTTTATACTACTTTTTATGTTTTTTTTTATCGTATTTTTAGAATGTGCCGTGGGGCCGTTAAAAAATTACCTGCGGGCCGCAAATGGCCCCCGGGCCGCACTGTGTCATTGCTCAAAAAATAATGAATTAAAATCAATGTTGTTATGAGTTATTGACCTTTTTAAGACTCCAATTATTATATAATAAATAAATAAATAAATAATATTCCACTTTAGAAATTTTATTGGGGGAAAATATTGCATGTTTTGTGTTTTTTTCCATAAAAAAACAGGGTTTTCCTTGACAAAAATGGCATACAACTTAAATCTTTAAAAGCGTTATATTGACAGATAGACCTAATGTTGATCTAGAGATTTAAACCTTGAATAATAATAATAATAATATCAATACTAAATAATGACACATTTTTAATATTTTTTTGACCAAAACCCTTTGTGGTCCCCGGGATCAAGTCTGAGTGGAGGCCTAAATGTATTTTTTTTATACATATATTGTATTGGTTTTTAAAATAAAAAATATCAAAATGGCCCCCGCTTGCTTTGATTTTTCAGTGTGCGGCCCTCAGTGGAAAAAGTTTGGACACCCCTGCTTCAAACCATAACCAAGCATGCATCAATATAGCTCTTGTCTCAAAGTAGGTGTACTGTCACTACCTGTCACATCACGCCATGACTTATTTTACATTTTTGGTGTTTTCCCGTGTATAGTGTTTTAGTTCTTGTCTTGCGCCCCTATTTTGGTGGCTTTTCCTGTTGCAGTTTCATGTCTTCCTTTGAGCGCTATTCCCCGCACCTGCTTTGTTTTGGCAATCAAGAATATTGAAGTTGTTGCTATCTTTTTTCTTTTTGTGTGGACGCCGTCTATGCTCCACACGTTGTAAGTTTTTGCTGTCGTCCAGCATTCTGTTTTTGTTTACTTTGTAGCCAGTTCAGTTTTGGTTTCGTTCTGCATAGCCTTACGTAAGCTTTGATGCATTTTTTTAGGGGCACTCACCTTGTGTGTATTTTTGGTTTAAGCGTTAGATACCTTTTTACCTGCACAATGCCACCCACTGTCGCCTGCATATTGTGATCACGACAAACCATCGTCGTCTCACACGACGTGTTCCCGACATCTACGAAGAAATTAGCTACCGGCTTCCACTTACTGATATGGTATGGTATAACATGGTTACTCTGCCGAGCTCTAGACAGCACCAACACTTTAGTATGGGGAACATATTCACCATTAATTAGTTGCTTATTAACATGCAAATTAGTAACATATTGGCTCTTAACTAGTCATTATTAAGTACTTATTAATGCCTTATTCGGCATGGCCTTATTATAACCCTAACCCTGGCCCTACTAACCCTCTAACCCTAACCAAATAACTCTAAATTAAGTCTTTGTTACTTAGAATATGTTCCCCATACTAAAGTGTTACCAAAAACATATAACTTTGTCTTGAATTTGAAAAAAAAACATCATTTTATTTTTCACTAAAGAAGGGTTCGGTGAATGCGCATACGAAACTGGTGGGGTTCGGTACCTCCAACAAGGTTAAGAACCACTGACATTGGCATCATATAGAATATAAGAATATTGTTAAAGGGAAAAGTCTTATCTTTTTGAAAATGTGAACATTTAGCGCTGACCGAGAGTTTCGGAAATCCGAGTACAGTTGGCGTCTATTTCTGTGCCTTAAGGTAAAGGTTACTGCGATCTACCGCATAGAGGAGAGGTTGTTTTTTTATCCAAAAGTGCTAAATGCAAAACAATAACAGTGCAATATTTTTTCATAACATGGTCACTACACTGCAAAAAGTCAGTGTTCAAAAACAAGAATTTTTTTTTTACAAAAACTAAGGGTATTTTATTTGAACTAAGCAAAATTATCTGCCAATAGAACAAGTACATTTGGCTTGTCAAGACTTTCCAAAACAAGTAAAATTAGCTAACCTCAATGAACCCAAAAATACCTTAAAATAAGTATATTCTCACTAATAACAACTGTACTACTATATGAGTACGTATTTTCTATTGTTTCATTAAAAATAAAACAGCAAAGTCCATTTGGCTGTCATCTGTTTTAAATATGAGACACAATTGGGTCAAAGTCATGATTTTTTATTTGACATGCTTGAAATAAGAAATTTTTACTTTAAAAAAGTAGTTTTATACTTGTGAGTGTTGATGACACAGATTTGCAACAGTTGATATTCTAGTTTCAAGCATGTTTTACTCAATATAGGTCATCAAATCTCAGCAACAAGCTGTAATATCTTACTGAGATCATTTAGCACCAAAACCCTTAAAACAAGTAAAACACTCTAACATAAAATCTGCTTAGTGAGACGAATTATCTTATCAGACAGAAAATAAGCAAATATCACCCTTATTTGAGATATTTAATCTTACTTAGATTGCAGTTTTTGCAGTGTAATCCCTAGTTTCTCTTGTTATATTCTTATTTTACTGTTATATTTTTATTCTCATTGTTGCTTTTTATTTGTATTCTTATTGTAATATGTTTCTACTTTGTTTCCATTTATTCCCCCATTATTTACTTTTTAAATTTGTATCTCAATTCTGTACTCTGCTGCTGGAATTTTATTCTCTCCTGAAGGAATCAATAAAGTACTATCTATATATCTATCTATCTATCTATCTATCTATCTATCTATCTATCTATCTATCTATCTATCTATCTATCTATCTATCTATCTATCTATCTATCTATCTATCTATCTATCTATCTATCTATCTATCTATCTATTTATCTATCTATCTATCTATCTATCTATCAATCTCAAAAAGAGCACTGCAAAAAGTCAGTGTTCAAAAACAAGAAAAAACAATACAAAAATGAGGGGTAATTTATTTGAACTAAGCAAAATTATCTGCCAATAGAACAAGAAAATTTGGCTTGTCAAGACTTTCCAAAACAAGTACAATTAGCTAACTTCAATGAACCCGAAAATACCTTAAAATAAGTATATTCTCACTAATAACAAGTGCACTTTTCTTGGTAGAAAAAAAAAGAGACCTTTTTGCTCAAAATGTTGAAAAATATTCTTAAATGAAGTAAATGCTAGTGCCGTTATCTTGACATAATGATATGCGCTCGGCATTACATTTCTTGAAACCAGCAAACTTATACTAAAAACTAATTTATTGTTCTTAATGGAAAGGCAACAAGGCAAGCGCTTGTTACTCTCGGGGTCTCCTAGCCACTCAGGCAAATCATATGGTCTAAAGATGCATTTTTCCATCGATAACATGACATCATCACGTCAAGTGCGTGCTATTTCAGTCAATTAGTGCGCATATACACAGCCAAAAAATTTTTAATTGTAATTTTGAAGAATTGATCTGCATGTGCATGAACTATTTCTGTTCAAAATTGTTAGAATTGTCGCATGTTAAATGTTTAAATATTAACTGTCAGTTTACTGTAGTGTGCCAACTGTACTACTATATGAGTACGTATTTTCTATTGTTTCGTTGAAAATAAAATTTGGCTGTCATCAGTTTTAATTATGAGACAGAATTGTGTCAAAATCATGATTTTTTTTGTCATGCTTGAAATAAGAAATTACTTTAAAAAAGTAGTTTTATACTTGTGAGTGTTGATGACACAGCTTTGCAACAGTTGGTATTCTAGTTTCAAGCATGTTTTACTCAATATAGCTCATCAAATCTCAGCAACAAGCTGTAATATCTTACTGAGATCATTAAGGACCAAAACACTCTAACATAAAATCTGCTTAGTGAGAAGAATGATCTTATCAGACAGAAAATAAGCAAATATCACCCTTATTTGAGATATTTAATCTTACTTAGATTGCAGTTTTTGCAGTGAGAGTTGCTACCAAAAGTGCATGAAGGTCTTGAATGCTCAACACGGCGTCGTCATTAGAAGGCCTCGTCTGTAGCAAGTTAAGCAAAGAGAAGCGAGCTGTTCTCCAGGCTGTTCGCTCCGCCGCACAGTTGCCTTCCAATAACACGGACGTTGCCTCCGCCGCCAGCCCGAGAAGAATTATTTCCGGAAGCTCCGAGCAGGAAGAAGGGAGCGAGGGTACGATTGGTTCAGCCATCTGCCGGCCTGCCGAGTGTCTTCTCGACGCCGTGTCATCATCTCTCGGCCTCGCGAGGCCCCAAAGAAAACTTTTTTGTGATTTTCATTTCTTTTTATAAAGGCCATTAATCACAGCCAGGCCACACACACACACACAACACATCGCCTCATTTCCTCTGCGGGACTTTCAATTTTCACTTCTTCCCGTTTTTCGATCGGCATCGCGGCCACAGAGGACACGCGAAACCCCCCCCCCCCCCCCCCCCCCCCCCCGCGTCCCCTTGCCGCTCGCCACTGTTTGTTTGAGGTATTAGGCGCTTGTTGCCTTATTGGATTGAACTAATTGATAGATGCTGTTATCTAATGAGTGTTTCCTCATGCAATTAATCAGCCGCCAGGGGTCTGGCAGACGTGTGCAAAGGGTGAAAGGGTGACCTCTCGCTGTTTTCCTAAATTTCATGCCGTGTCCTCTGTTGTTTTAACAAAGTTTCGCTGCACGAAGACACCGTTCTATGGCTTGCAAAGCAACATTTGCTCTCAGGAGCTCATTGATTTCCTCTGGAATGCTCTCCCCAGGCACATCAGAGATGCCCCCTCCCTCCCTACCTTCAAAACCACCCTAAATACTCACCTCTTCACATTAGCCTTTCCAAACTGACCCTCCCCTTGGTGTTTCTTTATTATTATTATATATATATATTTTTTCTTTTCTTAGTTTCCTTTCCTACGGAGCCCCTAAAGCAGGGGTCACCAACCTTTTTGAAAGCAAGAGCTACTTCTTGGGTACTGATTAATGCGAAGGGCTACCAGTTTGATACACACTTAAATAAATTGCCAGAAATAGCCAATTTGCTCAATTTACCTTTAACTCTATGTTATTATTCATAATTAATGATATTTACACTTAATTGAACGGTTTAAAAGAGGAGAAAACACGAACAAAATTACAATTACATTTTGAAACATAGTTCATCTTCAATTTCGACTCTTTAAAATTTAAAATTCAACCGGAAAAAATGAGAGAAAAACTAGCTAATTCGAATCTTTTTGAAAAAATTGAAAAAAATAATTTATGGAACATCATTAGTCATTTTTCCTGATTAAGATTAATTTTAGAATTTTGATGACTTGTTTTAAATAGGTTATAATCCAATCTGCACTTTGTTAGAATATATAACAAATTGGACCAAGCTATATTTCTAACAAAGACAAATCATTATTTCTTCTAGATTTTCCAGAACAAAATTTTTAAAAGAAATTCAAAAGACTTTGAAATAAGATTTAAATTTGATTCTACTGAATTACTAGATTTGCCAGAATACTTCTTTTGAATTTTAATCATAATAAGTTTGAAGAAATATTTCACAAATATTCTTAGTCGAAAAAACAGAAGCTAAAATGAAGAATAAATTAAAATGTATTTATTATTCTTTACAATAAAAAAATTATTTTTACTTGAACATTGATTTAATTTGTCAGGAAAGAAGAGGAAGGAATTTAAAAGGTAAAAAGGTATATGTGTTTAAAAATCCTAAAATCATTTTTAAGGTTGTATTTTTTCTCTGAAATTGTCTTTCTGAAAGTTATAAGAAGCAAAGTAAAAAAAATAATGAATTTATTTAAACAAGTGAAGACCAAGTCTTTAAAATATTTTCTTGGATTTTCAAATTCTATTTGAGTTTTGTCTCTCTTAGAATTAAAAATGTCAGGCAAAGCGAGACCAGCTTGCTAGTAAATAAATACAATTTAAAAAAATACAGGCAGCTCACTGGTAAGTGCTGCTATTTGAGCTATTTTTAGAACAGGCCAGCGGGCTACTCATCTGGGGCCGTACTTATCAAGCTTCCCAGAATTACTCCTAAGAAGTCTGCTAAGAGTTGACTTAAGAGTAAATAAATTATTCGCTGAAAGCTGCACTTAAAAGTTAGTTATCAAGCGTCTTACTCACACTTTCAGCGAAGTGTAGGACTGAATCTTAAGTGTCACACTCAGAGCTGAATTACGACATTACTATGTGCCGTAAATGGAATTTTAGGTGACGTCATTTCTGTGTCCATAGAAATGACCAATCACGAAAGGGAATCCGTTGTCTAAGAATAAAGAAATATCTTGG
This sequence comes from Entelurus aequoreus, assembly GCF_033978785.1. Classification (NCBI taxonomy): domain Eukaryota; kingdom Metazoa; phylum Chordata; class Actinopteri; order Syngnathiformes; family Syngnathidae; genus Entelurus; species Entelurus aequoreus. The sequence continues at coordinate 29,984,925 of NC_084756.1, read as the reverse complement.
AAATATTTAAGTGGACAATGGGAGTGTATATTTTGACAATAAACAACAAAATAATACAAAACAAACTAGTCCCCGCCGGCACTCACGCTACCCGCTCCCTCTCTTCTATCGCCCACACACTCACTGACGTCACTCACCTCACGGCCACACACATACGCTACTGTCATAACATTTTCTTTCCAATTCATTAATTAGGCAACTAATTTGAAACTGGTGTGGGTGGCTCTATATATACTAGCCCACTGCAGACACATGCAGAAATCAACATGGAATCGAAAAGTATTAAATCTGTGACAAAAATAATACCCGCTCTGTCTAAACGATACCGTTTGATCAGCTGCTCGTTATCAAACAAATCCAGAATATCGTTCCGCTCCCTGAATGTTCGCGCACGTCTCTCTCGCCTCAGTGCCATCCCCTGCTGGCAACTCCTAACCACTTAAGACACCTCTGAAGGTCTCTTAAATATCGTGGAGAGTAGGAGTGATTCTTAGACTTAAGAACGTTGATAAAAATCAATCAATCAATCAATCAATCAGCTTTATTTGTCCATTCTTACATGTACAAGACACATAAGAACTGAAATTACATTTTCGGCACAATCCCGCTAAGAGCAGACATACGTTACAGGGAGACAAGACGGGACCGCCAACGGATCAGCCTCACTTAGGCGCTCCTTAAAAAGGTGGGAAAAAGGTGACATAGGGGAAGGGGGGAAGTAAAAAAAATATCAGTCTGAGGCTGGACCCTCAGGAATGGTCCAGACTGAGTCCGAGGAAAAAAACCTCACATAGCATGGCACACATAAACATGGTACATGTATCACAACAACTCGCAACAGAGTCATCCAACAGGACTTTGGAGGCCGGCAGCTGCTGTTGAGCGCTGCTCAGCCCCCACAACCCCGGAGGAATTAAGCAGTGGTGAAGGCGTTGATTTGGGGAGGGGTGTGTGCGTGCATGTATGCCCAATTAACTTGGGTGAGATGTTGGAATTGTCTTTATGGGCCGAGGCCGGCCCCAAGAGTTCAAGAGTTCAAGAGTCCGACCCAGGTGCTTTTGAAAAGAAGGGAAAGGTCAAAAGCGTCCATCTTTGAGGAGTCCTCAGGGGAGTGTTTTCAAACAGCCTGTTCCTCAAGGCCATTCGAGGGAGTCAAATCGTAGATTAAGATGTTGTTTTTTCTTCGAGCAGTCAAAACAATGACATTCCTGCTCTGTATGCTGGCTCTGACAATTCCAATTTATTCTTTCTCTACTTCATCAAGATGGAATCTACCTTGCGATTCAAATCAGCAATCGCTCCAGTCTGTGATCCCACAGCACGACCCAATCCTTCCATTGCGTTGAACAGCCTGTTGGCCCCTTGAGTGGCTGCCATCGTCTTCCGAATTTGACGATACACCAGAGCAATGCCCAGCCCAATCAGCAAATGCCCTGCGATCACAGCTCCAAATAGGTAGATGTCTTCCACGTCCTCGATGGAAAGGACTGAGAGGCACATGATTCTCCAAGTATTCCAGGAATCTCTCACGTACCCCGCAGCAATGGTTCCATCAGGGCAGCCAGGCTCCCCCGAACCTCTTTTCCTTGTCGAAAAGACTGTGTCAATTGCGTCGAGAGTCCAGTTGATCAAATTCATTTTGATGTTTAGATTTGAGGACAGCTCAAGAAAAGAGGCTTCAAAATAGTTCAGACAAGACAAAAACAAAGAGAGCAAGCAGGGAAGGAGGGAGCGGAGAAAAATGCGACCGCCCTCACCAGAGGCAAGACAAAAAAGCTTTTATTCTTAAGTTTGAGAGTAGGACTAAATTTCGCAAATTCTCAGGACTTAAGTGTAAAATGGCACTCTAAGAAGCTTGATAAGTACGGCCCCTGGTCCTTACGGGCTACCTGGTGCCCGCGGGCACCGCGTTGGTGACCCCTGCCCTAAAGGGACATGGGAATTTATTTATTTTTTAGACATGTATCTCATGCGCACGAGAAACTTTAAAAAAAAAATAATAATAATAATAAATAAATATATATATATTTTTTTTATAAAAAGTTTCTCGTGCGCATGAGAAACTTTCTCGTGGCCACGAGAAAGCATTGGATGCGTGCACATGGTTTGAGGTGTTTGTTAAAATGGCAGTTTAGGAGTTAATTTGGCTGTATTTCCAACTAGGACTTTCCCCCATGTGTGTTGTGGCAAAATGTGAATGCTTGATTAGTAGGTGTGAGACAAACACTTTATCTTCCTGGTTATTGTAACGCTACGTGTTTGACATTATTTAAGACTTTATCATGCCCGGGAAAGGACAGTTTTCCTCTTCTGTGGCTGTGGGGGGTGGGCGTGGCTTGCGGACCTGCAGCGAAGCGGAGTGTGCCAGTTAGTGAAGTGAAGTGAAGTGAATTACATTTATATAGCGCTTTTTCTCAAGTGACTCAAAGCGCTTTACATAGTGAAACCCAATATCTAAGTTACATTCAAACCAGTGTGGGTGGCACTGGGAGCAGGTGGGTAAAGTGTCTTGCCCAAGGACACAACGGCAGTGACTAGGATGGCGGAAGCGGGGATCGAACCTGCAACCCTCAAGTTGCTGGCACGGCCGCTCTACCAACCGAGCTATACCGCCCCATGTTGATGTGATAAAACGTATTTCTTGTTTGGAAGATACACACACAATTGTAGCTGTTATTTATTCCTGCACATAATAAATATGTACAACGTGTTTGGATGTATTCATGTATTTAAATTGTCATTAAATGTAATATTGCCTGACAAAAAGTGATTCAACGTAATATTTTGATATTTACACACGCGCATCTGACTAGCATACCCTTATGTGCATTACATATAGCAACATCAAGTACCTACTGTACTGTTTACTTGTTGAAATACCCTTTTTAGAGCAATTTGATGTTTGTTTTGATGTTGATATATGTAATGCACATAAGGGTATTCTAGTCCGATGCGCATGTGTAAATATCAAAATATTACGTCGTGTGGTGGTGATAGATATTTGATGTATGTTTGATTCTATTTCTAGTATGATATTTCATTATGTTTAATCGTTTGTTTTCTGATTTAAACAGATGCATAGTTTCTATTTTGTTTTATTCAGTTTTAACATATGTTATTTCTAATTTGTCATATTTTAGTTTATTTTTTTAATTGTGAGTATTAGTAGTTTATCGGTACTCTAGATTAGAATTATTTATTTTTTTAATTCTCATTGAGAATAATATGTTTGTGAATTATTTTTTTGTTTTATAACAGACACTAGTATGTCGTATTTAATTAGTTATGATTGAAATTATTTTTTTAATGTTTTTATTTGTATTTATTTTTTTATTTTTCTGTTGTTTGTGTATAAATCACTTAGCTCAGTTAGAAACCAATGACTAGCACATACGGTGCATCTGGAAAGTATTCACACCGCTTCACTTTTTACACATATTAATATTAATATGTTGCAGCCTTATTTTAAAATGGAATAAATACAATCTTATAGATCCCCAAGAATCTCGCCTGAGAGGAAGTGGGGGTTAACCATTTTGCAATGCAGTAGAGCTGGCCATATGGCAACAAAAAAAAAACTGATCTTTTTTTGTTTTATATCATCCAAAAATTCTACACACAATACCCCACAATGATAATATGATTTTTTTTTTTTTTTTAAATTTTGCAAATTGTTTAATAATAAAACACTAAGAAACACATGTACTGTGTATTCACAGCCTGTGGTCAATACTTTGTTGGTGCACTTACAGAATCAAGTATTTTTGAATACAACACCACTACCTTGGCACACCTATCTTTGAGCAGTTTCGCCCATTCCTTTTTGCAGCACCTCTCAAGTGCCATCATATTGAATGGGATGCGTTGGTTTTCATCCAGGATGTCTCTGTACATTTTGATACGTTCTGTTTTCCGTTTGTACAATACAATTGAAATTGGCATAATTTACACATACAGTAGGGAAGGGATTCATATGGTCCCAATAATCTCACGTGAGAGGAAGAGGGGGCGAGTGGGTTAACCATTTTGCCATGCAGTAGAGCTGGGCGATATGACAACAACAACAAAAACAAACCTGATCATTATTAATATTATTATTATTATTAAACTGGTCATGTTCTGCTGTAAAAACCAAACCAAAACCAACTTTGTCATCTGTCATATCAACAGCACCCGCTCACTCTTTCTCACTTTCGCCAACACATGAGGCACTTAGCCATTGATGCGTTGACAGACACACAAAAAGTCAGACAACTCCAAAATCACACATAACGTGTAATTCCTGGTCGTTACACTATGATATACCAATCAAATGTGTGCTTATTATTCTGTCATTTATCAAGAATCTTAATTTATAAATGTTAATCATGAAATGATGTTATTATATTAAAGAAATACTAATAAGATATATATTTTACAAACAGAAAGTTACAGGAATGTACACATGATCCCATGCTTACATCTCATTGTGCAACATGTGAATGTTTTAATGGGAACTAAATGCGACATTTTAAAGGGGTACACCTCCTGAAAAACTGTATTTTTTGTTCGTGTCATTGTAAGTGGGCCAAAACGCTTATATCAGGGGTGCTCATTACGTCGATCGCGAGCTACCGGTCGATCGCGGAGGGTGTGTCAGTCGATCGCCAGCCAGGCATTAAAAAAATAGTCCTAAAAATGAGCGATCATAAATCTTCCCTATGACATCACTTTCGTCACTTGATTGACATTCACGGCACCTGAGGGTCTTCTGAGATGACGCTGGCTGCTGCCAGCTCATTATTAAGAAAAAATGACCGACAGGATGGCGAGAAACACTTTTTATTTCAACAGACTCTGGCGCCGTACCTGTCGTCAAAACTCCAAAGACCGACTGCACAGTTGCACAATAAAAGCTCTGCTTCATCCTGCCTGCGCTAACAAAATAAGAGTCTCAGAAAGCTGGCGTGCACAAGCTATCAAGCTACGGAGTTTGCCGCCGATGTATTTCTTGTAAAGTGTATAAAAACGAGTATGGAAGCTGGACAAATAAGATGCCAAAAACCAACCACTTTCATGTGGTATAGGACAGAAAGGAGGACTTTTTCTCTCCTCCATTTGAAAATGCGGACGTTATCAGCTCCACTGTCTGATTCCTATTATTGCAAGTCATCAGAATCAGGTAATACACCAACTTATATGCTTGTCTTCATGAAAGAAAGGAATCTATATGTGTTAAACATGCTTGCATTATCTTTAAACACCTTTAACTTGTTAACAATATTAACTATATGTGTTAAACATGCTCGTATTATCTTTAAACACCTTTAACTTGTTAACAATATTAACTATATGTGTTAAACATGCTTGTATTATCTTTAAACATGTTTAACTTATTAACTATGTGTTAAACATGCTTGTATTATCTTTAAACATCTTTATCTTAACTATATGTGTTAAACATGCTTGCATTACCTTTAAACATCTTTAACTTATTAACTATATGTGTTAAACATGCTTGTATTATCTTTAAACATCTTTAACTTATTAACTATATGTGTTAAACATGCTTGCATTATCTTTAAACATCGTTAACTTATTAACTATATGTGTTAAACATCATTGTATTATTTTTAAACATATTTAACTTCTTAACTATATGTGTTAAACATGCTTGTATTATCTTTAAACATCTTTAACTTATTAACTATATGTGTTAAACATGTTTGTATTATCCTTAAACACCTTTAACTTGTTAACAATATTAACTATATATATAGGGACGGCGTGGCGAAGTTGGTAAAGTGGCTGTGCCAGCAATCGGAGTGTTGCTGGTTACTGGGGTTCGATTCCCACCTTCTACCTTCCTAGTCACGTCCGTTGTGTCCTTGGGCAAGACACTTCACCCTTTGCCTCTGATGGCTGCTGGTAGCGCCTTGCATGGCAGCTCCCGCCATCAGTGTGTGAATGTGTGTGTGAATGGGTAAATGTGGAAATACTGTCAAAGTGCTTTGAGTACCTTGAAGGTAGAAAAGCGCTATACAAGTACAACCCATTTATTTATATGTGTTAAAAATGCTTGTATTATCTTTAAACATCTTTAACTTATTAACTATATGTGTTAAACATGCTTGTATTATCTTTAAACACATTTAACTTATTAACTATTTGTGATAAACATGATTGCATTACCTTTAAACACCTTTAACTTGTTAACAATATTAACTGTATGTGTTAAACATGCTTGTATTATCATTAAACACTTTACATTTATTAACATTATTAACTATATGTGTTAAACATGCTTGTATTATCATTAAACACCTTTAACTTGTTAACAATATGAACTATGTGTTAAACATGCTTGCATTACCTTTAAACACCTTTAACTTGTTAACAATATTAACTACTGTATATGTATTAAACATTCTTGTATTATCATGAAACACCTTTAATTTATTAACAATATTAACTATATTAAACATGCTTGTATTATCTTTAAACACCTTTAACTTGTTAACAATGTTAACTATATGTGTTAACCATGCTTGTATTATCATTAAATACTTTTAATTTATTAACATTATTAACTATATGTGTTAAACCTGCTTGTATTATATTTAAACACCTTTAACTTGTTAACAATATTAACTGCTGTATATGTATTAAACATTCTTGTATTATCATTAAACACTTTTAATTTATTAACAATATTAACAATATGTGTTAAACATGCTTGCATTATCATTAAACACCTTTAACTTGTTAACAAAAACATATATTTCATAAATAAGTAAATATAAAATATATATATATATATGAATGAGGTAGATCCCCGCGACTTGATCAATTGAAAAGTAGCTCGCCTGCAGAAAAAGTGTGAGCACCCCTGACTTATAGTATAAAGTAATCTCATGGAAATATAATAATAATAAATAATAATAAGATACTTCACTTATTTAGTCAGGTGTGGGACAGGTGTGGCCACAGTTTGCACGTCTGACGTCGCACACATGAAACATTTGAGGGAATATTGTCCCACACACTCAAAAAAGGGTGTTTTTTAGTGCATGTTATATCTGAAAGCATTGAGGTAGATAAGCGCAACCAAACATATTCCATACATCAAGCGCACCGGGTTATAAGGCGCACTATTGAGTTTTGAGAAAATAATACGGTGTAGTACATCAACGAGGGGGCTGACAAGTTCACTGGCTGAGTTATCCCGTATGCATGTGTTAAATTCAACATTCACTCATGCTAACTGTGTAGTTTCCTTTCCTGATTGCATGCAGACGTGAGTTGTACTCAGGGCCGGCCCGTGGCATAGGCCGTATAGGCAAATGCTAAGGGCGCCGTCCATCAGGGGGCGCCACGCCAGTGCCACAAATGTTGGAGGGGAAAAAAAAAAAAAAAAAAAAGTTGGTACTATTATTTCTAAATACATGAAATAATCCCACGTTAATTAAAATGCAAAGTAAAGCCTATTTAATAGAAATATTATTTGTTACAACATTACGCCCCCCCGGCACGGTGCGCCCCCTCCCTTCCCGTATCATGACTCTTTTTAGACGTCACCACATAAAAAAATCAACACAAGATGTCAAAACGGCCAAAACTGTCAGGTGCCCAGGGAAGAAAAAAGAGAATTGATTGATTGATTGAGACTTTTATTAGTAGGTTGCACAGTGAAGTACATATTCCGTACAATTGACCACTAAATGGTAACACCCGAATAAGTTTTTCAACTTGTTTAAGTCGGGGTCCACTTAAATTGATTCACGATACAGATATATACTATCATATATACCAGACCAGACCCATCAAGTAGTGGACATAGAGAGAGAGAGAGATCAGAAGGCATAAGAAAAAGAAAAAGTATCTGCATTTGATTGTTTACATTTGATTATTAGCAATCCGGGGAGGGTGTTAGTTTAGGGTTGTAGCTGCCTGGAGGTGAACTTTTATTGCGGTTTTGAAGGAGGATAGAGATGCCCTTTCTTTTATACCTGTTGGGAGCGCATTCCACATTGATGTGGCATAGAAAGAGAATGAGTTAAGACCTTTGTTAGTTCGGAATCTGGGTTTAACGTGGTTAGTGGAGCACCCCCTGGTGTTGTGGTTATGGCGGTCATTTACGTTAAGGAAGTAGTTTGACATGTACTTCGGTATCAGGGAGGTGTGGCGGATTTTATAGACTAGGCTCAGTGCAAGTTGTTTAACTCTGTCCTCCACCTTGAGCCAGCCCACTTTAGAGAAGTGGGTAGGAGTGAGGTGGGATCTGGGGTGGAGGTCTAGAAGTAACAAGAAAAGAAGAGGAGAAACGAGAAAAAGACAGAGGTAGCTGGTAGGTAACGTTAGCCTACATGAAATTATTTGTCTGTTACAGAATGTGATAGTAACCTGGCTTTTTAGCATTAAGCTAATGTTACATGATTCGGCAATTGCTAATCAATAAATAGCTAGTTCTGTTTTAACGTCGGGTTAATATTGTGGAGGGAGCTAAATTGTTATGGAAAATAATAATGTAACGTTAGGTAATTACAGTTCTCCCTGGTGTACAGTAATTTGTAAGTCATTCTAGTTAATGCAATGTTAAAAAGCACAAATAGAGAACTCTGTAGGATCCCCTTTTTTTGTAATATAGTTGTTAAAGTCATACTGGTTTGATATCTTGTTTTGTGCAGTGCCTTATTTACATTGTATTTTTAATGTATTTTATGCAACTTGTTGACACGTTTTATTTTGTGTTTATGTATGTAAAAAATATTGTATTTCATATATTCATTTTTTATTTGTTGTATTCATTTATTTATCCATATTTTTTTTTTTATCTTGTTAACTATTCTGATTGTTAATTTGCTTTCTTTAAGTAAAAAAAAAAGGTCAAAGACAAAGCTATTTGGTTTCTTGTGAGTATATACACTTCACTGCCGATGTGGGGGGGCGCCACCTAAAATCTTGCCTAGGGCGCCAGATTGGTTAGGGCCGGGCCTGGTTGTACCGTAGATACATTTATCCAAAATCCACAGAAAAAGTGGTGACAGCCCCCGAGGACAGTCATGCTGACATGGTTGCTGCAACTGATCAACTGTGCAAAATCGAGCTACAGAATTCAAGAAAGGTGTTCGGGATCGCCTTGAAGATGACTCGCGTTCTGGACATCCTGCCACAGACCCTGCCCCAGAAAAACATCAACCGCGTTCCCCCGCACGGTGAGGGATGAGAGGCATTTAACCGGTAACAAGATAGCTAATGCGGTCGGCATCTCCCGAGGAACCTGGTTGAGAGCATTCCGCAGCACAAGCTCGGTTTTTGATGCCTGATCAAAAGCCCGCCAGGCCGGTCATGTCGCATGCGAACTTGGCACTTTTCTGAAGCTGTTCTAACGGGTGGAGGCGGGACTTGTAAACTTTTTGAAGGGAGGAGTTGTTCAAAACATTGGCTTGTTGTCGTATTTTGTTTTGTGTCGTGGAGAAAAAAAATCCCTGGTGACAGTCATAAGATATTTATCTGAATAATTCCAGTTTATATTCCATCAATATGAACTGTTTTGGTGAATTTTTTGGCTTGTTAAAACTATCTCTTTGACAATAAAATCACTAGTTTCTATTTTCCCTTAACTAAAAGCACAATAAAAACTATGAATGCTACGGATAAAGTCAGTGCCAATTTAAAATTTTACACCAACATGAATCAAAACAATAAATACTGTATATGTTATATCCACGGAAAGATTCGGTGTATGTTTATTTACATACCTTCATTGTTTCCAAACGGTGTCTGCTGTAACAAGGCAGTAAAACGGCTGATCAAACAAAATGAAGTCATCGTCTTGGACCAACTAGCCGCGGAAGCTAGCTCTCCAATCAGCGAAACAGACTCAATAACTCCACGGTGACGTCTTGGGGAATTTACTGAGGAATTTGTGAAACTGAAATGATACAAAAAAAATGCCATTGTAAGTGGATAATACTTACACGGACACTCGTCAACCTGTTAGCGCATATTAGCTTCATTGTGTTGCAATAGCAAGTGCAAATATGCGTGGAAACGGGATACAGGCATCACACATGGGACGGTTTGTAAGTATAAACAGTTTTATTAATACCGTAACACTTATAAACGTTCCTTGGAGTAACAAATGAAGAATCCATAAGAGTAGAGATTGAGATACAGGTCATCAGGTTATGACAGTGTGAATAACCAACACAGAATGGAATACAAATATTTGCACAGATTTGGGCTTTTAAACAAAACAAAGCAAGTAAGACGTCAAGAAGTATTCATAAAAAGGCAAAAGTAACACGGGTGGAAGCAGGCATGTGCACAGATAGACCCCTAATAGTGCTCAAGCAAAAAAAAAGTGTCCTTTTTTCCATTAATTTAAGGATAAAATAATACTCTCTGTCATTAAGTTCCCCTAAATATGTTTTGATATATATGAGTTGTTATGAACATTATCAGTGACGTGCTGTCAGGGGAGGCAAGTGAGGCAGTGCCTCACCTTGCCACCAGGTGGCTTAACCGTGAGATGTTCAAAAACGAAGCAATAAAATAAGTTTGAATATTTATCTTTTGGTCTATGCTTTCTATGTGATTTTGGTGTGGTTCCTGTATATTGTGATCATTTTCATGGTCAAAATCGTGGAACTTCCGTGTTTCCTGATGAAAATAACACTGCCAACGCAAAGTGAGGCAGATACGGGTGGTGCCTCCACGGCTACACACAAAAGTGTATTGGGCGTGTGCGTGCCAGGGTGCGCGTGCATGTTACCACAGGGAAAAGGCAGGCCATGAGGCAGCAAGTACCTCTGCCTCACAGTAGGGGGCGATATATTGTCAACTTGCAGTTCAATGCCTCTGCAGTACTCTGACTCGCCACACTGGGAGAAATGGGGGCGCTCAAGCTAGCAGACACATGTCTCTCTAGCGGAAGCCAGCCTTTTTTTTGTTTAAACTGTATTTATAACAAACATGGCATTTTTATTAGACTAAGCCAGCGTTTGTGGGTGTTTTTTGTCAGATGCAAAAATATTGTTTTATTGCTTGGAATGAAATTGAATTAAATGAATGTGTCTGCCAATATGGAGGATTATATACTGTATCCCAGATTAAATACTTCTCTAAACTGGACTTTAAGAGAAAATGAATGTGATCATACAAAGTACGTTTTCACGGAGGATAGCTAATGCTGCTTCAGATACAAATACAGAGAGGTAAGATACACTCACAATACTTGATTTGTTTTGTTAAAAGCAAATGGGACCAAAAAGTATTTAATAACAACTTTATCAAATACTTTTTGGACCCATTTATCGTATCATAATATCATTATGATAATTTTTTTACGAAAGCGAATAACTTCTATCTTTATCCTGTTACTCTAATGTGCAACCTAAATCAACATTGATTAGAGCTGCACATATGAATTTAAGTAAAAGAAAGAAGAAAAAAAAACCTCCAAAAGTATTTATGCCATACCTGGTGTATAGTTCACCGCACGTCACTGAACATCATTCCCCAAATGTTTTATGGTGCTTGGACATTTTTTTATAATATCCACACAATTCATTGAGCAGCTTGTTTTATGTGTGACCATATGTGTTGACTTTTGGTATTGTTATTTTTTTTTATTTTTTTTTGCACCATGACTAGGGAAGGTTGTTTGGATTGGGTCATATAAGTAATTATTGTGCTGTATCCAGGTCAAAATCACAATTCGTAGTCATTGACCAGATTTTTTTCAGGTTGGCCATGAATGGTGGCAAATTTGCAGCATTCAGATTGTCAGTTAATTTAAATCAATTTATGCAATTAATTGTATTCCTTATTAAACTCAAAGTGAAGACGCCCGTGGGCCGTAGTTTGGACACTCCCTGGTTTATTTACAGAGTGTTTAAAAAATCCACCGTACTACTCAAAAGTATGCTAATGAGTCTATGTATTTGTGTCCTTTTAGGTTTGTCCTTTTTTGGAAGATGTAGCCTATACATATGTGTACATATTATATTAATATAATAGTTATATAAATACCAATTAAAATAATTGTATATTATATCCACAAAGACCTCCCTAAAGATTTGTACTCAATCAGAAATATCGAGCAGCTAAAATGCGCCAAACATAGCAAAACAATTGCATTTTCCCATAGTGCATTGTAACGGATTTTAACGGGTATAATTTTGAATTTTTTATGGTGCTTGGACATTTTTTGTAATATCCACATAATTCATTGAGCAGCATTTTTTATGTGTGATCATACGTGTTGACTTTTGGTATTGTTATTTTAATTTTTTTATTTTGCACCATGACTAGGGAAGGTTGTTTGGATTGGGTCATATAAGTGAATGCAGTCATTGGCCAGATTTGTTCAGGTTGGCCATGAATGGTGGAAAATTTGCAGCATTCAGATTGTCAGTTAATTCAAATTAATTTATGCAATTAATTGTATTCCTTATTAAACTCAAAGTGAAGACGCCCGTGGGCCGTAGTTTGGATACCCCCTGGTTTATTTACAGAGTTAAAAAAATCCACCGTACTACTCAAAAGTATGCTAATGAGTCTGTTTATTTGTGTCTTTTTAGGTTTGTCCTTTTTTGGAAGATGTAGCCTATACATATGTGTGCATATTATATTAATATAATAGTTATATAAATAGCAATTAGAATAATTGTATATTATATCCGTAAAGAACTCCCTAAAGTTTTGTAATCAATCCGAAATATCGAGCAGCTAAAATGCAGCAAACAGTTGTATTTTCCCATAGAGTATTGTAACGGATTTTAACGGGTATAATTTTGAATTTTTTATGGTGCTTGGACATTTTTTATAATATCCACAAAATTCATTGAGCAGCTTGTTTTATGTGTGACCATATGTGTTGACTTTTGGTATTGTTATTATTATTTTATTTTTTTTGCACCATGACTAGGGAAGGTTGTTTGGATTGGGTCATATAATTCATTATTGTGCTGTATCCAGGTCAAAATCACAATTCGTAGTCATTAACCAGATTTTTTTCAGGTTGGCCATGAATGGTGGCAAATTTGCAGCATTCAGATTGTCAGTTGATTTAAATTAATTTATGCAATTAATTGTATTCCTTATTAAACTCAAAGTGAAGACGCCCGTGGGCCGTAGTTTGGACACTCCCTGGTTTACTTACAGAGTTTTCAAAAAATCCACCGTGCTACTCAAAAGTATGCTAATGAGTCTGTTTATTTGTGTCTTTTTAGGTTTGTCCTTTTTTGGAAGATGTAGCCTATACATATGTGTACATATTATATTAATATAATAGCTATATAAATAGCAATTAAAATAATTGTATATTATATCCGTAAAGTCCTCCCTAAAGTTTTGTAATGAATCCGAAATATCGAGCAGCTAAAATGCAGCAAACAGTTGTATTTTCCCATAGAGTTTTGTAACGAATTTTAACGGGTATAATTTTGAATTTTTTATGGTGCTTGGGCATTTTTTATAATATCCACAAAATTCATTGAGCAGCTTGTTTTATGTGTGACCATATGTGTTGACTTTTGGTATTGTTATTTAAAAAAAAAAATTTGCACCATGATTAGGGAAGGTTGTTTGGATTGGGTCATATAATTAATTATTGTGCTGTATCCAGGTCAAAATCACAATTCGTAGTCATTAACCAGATTTTTTTCAGGTTGGCCATGAATGGTGGCAAATTTGCAGCATTCAGATTGTCAGTTAATTTAAATTAATTTATGCAATTAATTGTATTCCTTATTAAACTCAAAGTGAAGACGCCCGTGGGCCGTAGTTTGGACACCCCCTGGTTTATTTACAAAGTTTCAAAAAAATCCACCGTACTACTCAAAAGTATGCTAATGAATCTATTTATTTGTGTCTTTTTAGGTGTGTCCTTTTTTGGAAGATGTAGCCTATACATATGTGTACATATTATATTAATATAATAGTTATATAAATAGCAATTAAAATAATTGTATATTATATCCGTAAAGACCTCCCTAAAGTTTTGTAATCAATCAGAAATATCGAGCAGCTAAAATGCAGCAAACAGTTGTATTTTCCCATAGAGTATTGTAACGGATTTTAACGGGTATAATTTTGAATTTTTTATGGTGCTTGGGCATTTTTTATAATATCCACACAATTCATTGAGCAGCTTTTTTTATGTGTGACCATATGTGTTGACTTTTGGTATTGTTATTTTTTGAAATTTTTTTGCACCATGACTAGGGAAGGTTGTTTGGATTGGGTCATATAATTAATTGTTGTGCTGTATCCAGGTCAAAATCACAATTCGTAGTCATTAACCAGATTTTTTTCAGGTTGGCCATGAATGGTGGCAAATTTGCAGCATTCAGATTGTCAGTTGATTTAAATTAATTTATGCAATTAATTGTATTCCTTATTAAACTGAAAGTGAAGACGCCCGTGGGCCGTAGTTTGGACACCCCCTGGTTTATTTACAAAGTTTCAAAAAAATCCACCGTACTACTCAAAAGTATGCTAATGAGTCTGTTTATTTGTGTCTTTATAGGTTTGTCCTTTTTTGGAAGATGTAGCCTATACATATGTGTACATATTATATTAATATAATAGCTATATAAATAGCAATTAAAATAATTGTATATTATATCTGTAAAGACCTCCCTAAAGTTTTGTTATCAATCCAAAATATCGAGCAGCTAAAATGCGGCAAACAGTTGTATTTTCCCATAGAGTATTGTAACGGATTTTAACGGGTATAATTTTGAATTTTTTATGGTCCTTGGACATTTTTTACAATATCCACAAAATTCATTGAGCAGTTTGTTTTATGTGTGACCATATGTGTTGACTTTTGGTATTGTTATTTTTTATTTTTTTTTGCACCATAACTAGGGAAGGTTGTTTGGATTGGGTCATATAATTAATTATTGTGCTGTATCCAGGTCAAAATCACAATTCGTAGTCATTGACCAGATTTTTTTCAGGTTGGCCCTGAATGGTGGCAAATTTGCAGCATTCAGATTGTCAGTTAATTTAAATTAATTTATGCAATTAATTGTATTCCTTATTAAACTCAAAGTGAAGACGCCCGTGGGCCGTGGTTTGGACACTCCCTGGTTTATTTACAGAGTTTTAAAAAAATCCACCGTACTACTCAAAAGTATGCTAATGAGTCTATTTATTTGTGTCTTTTTAGGTTTGTCCTTTTTTGGAAGATGTAGCCTATACATATGTGTACATATTATATTAATATAATAGCTATATAAATAGCAATTAAAATAATTGTATATTATATCTGTAAAGACCTCCCTAAAGTTTTGTAATCAATCCGAAATATCGAGCAGCTAAAATGCGGCAAACAGTTGTATTTTCCCATAGAGTTTTGTAACGGATTTTAACGGGTATAATTTTGAATTTTTTATGGTCCTTGGACATTTCTTATAATATCCACAAAATTCATTGAGCACCTTGTTTTATGTGTGACCATATGTGTTGACTTTTGGTATTGTTATTTTTTAATTTATTTGTTTTGCACCATGACTAGGGAAGGTTGTTTGGATTGGGTCATATAATTAATTATTGTGCTGTATCCAGGTCAAAATCACAATTCGTAGTCATTGACCAGATTTTTTTCAGGTTGGCCATGAATGGCGGAAAATTTGCAGCATTCAGATTGTCAGTTGATTTAAATTAATGTATGCAATTAATTGTATTCCTTATTAAACTCAAAGTGAAGACGCCCGTGGGCCGTAGTTTGGACACCCCCTGGTTTATTTACAAAGTTTCAAAAAAATCCACCGTACTACTCAAAAGTATGCTAATGAATCTATTTATTTGTGTCTTTTTAGGTGTGTCCTTTTTTGGAAGATGTAGCCTATACATACGTGTGCATATTATATTAATATAATAGTTATATAAATAGCAATTAGAATAATTGTATATTATATCCGTAAAGACCTCCCTAAAGTTTTGTAATCAATCAGAAATATCGAGCAGCTAAAATGCAGCAAACAGTTGTATTTTCCGATAGAGTATTGTAACGAATTTTAACGGGTATAATTTTGAATTTTTTATGGTGCTTGGGCATTTTTTATAATATCCAAAAAATTCATTGAGCAGCTTGTTTTATGTGTGACCATATGTGTTGACTTTTGGTATTGTTATTTTTTTTTTTTGCACCATGACTAGGGAAGGTTGTTTGGATTGGGTCATATAAGTGAATGCTGCGCTGTATTCAGGTCAAAATCACAATTCGTAGTCATTGACCAGATTTTTTTCAGGTTGGCCATGAATGGCGGCAAATTTGCAGCATTCAGATTGTCAGTTAATTTAAATTATTTTATGTAATTAATTGTATTCCTTATTAAACTCAAAGTGAAGACGCCCGTGGGCCGTAGTTTGGACACTCCCTGGTTTATTTACAGAGTTTTAAAAAAACTCAAAACTCAAAAGTATGCTAATGAGTCTATTTATTTGTGTCTTTTTAGGTTTGTCCTTTTTTGGAAGATCGACGACTGACTTTTTGGACAATTTGCCATGAAAGCGCCATCATTTCACCATTAAAGATGGCCGCCGGACGAGGCTGGATGAGCCGGCTGTGAAAAAGGAGGAAGAGAATCCTAAAGTCAAAGTCGTTTGGAACATCTTGTTGTAAAGACGCCGTTATGTGATGAATGTCTGGATAAAAAGTGGGTCAGCGATGGAACCCGACAGGTCTAAGAAGAAGCCCGTGACTCTCCACCCAGCCCATAATTGAACATCTTTGATCCTGTGGATTAATATTCTCCTCAAACCTGAAGATTTATCTTGCTTTTTTTCCCTCTCCAAAATTCCATGTAAATTGGACTATCAACCTATCATCCAACATGGCTTCAGTTTGGACATTTTGGACCCTGTTGGCAGCTTGGGGTCTTCTTGGATGCCGGTGCCAGGCCTCAAGGACTAGTGGTCCAAGCAAAGGGGAGCAGGGGGCTTCTTCTGTGGAACGAGTCAAGAGGGGATGGGTGTGGAACCAGTTTTTTGTGGTGGAGGAGTACACGGGCACGGAGCCGCTCTACGTCGGGAAGGTAAGTTTTTTCCTTTTATATTAACCCCAAGGATGTTTTACAAACATAATTACACATGACCCACATTTTAATATTGCACAGAAGACGGAGATGAACTGGAAATGGCCTAAATCCTGCTAGAGCCCTCAAAACAGTGATTTAGTTGCGGGGAAAAAAATTCTAGGAAATTCAGGATTTTTTTTCCAAATGTGTTGAATTTCACCTTTTCTGACTTACTCTTGCATGCTCGTGTTAAAAAAATGCCAAAGCGTCAAAACGTAAGGTTCATGCATTTGGCCGTGAGCTTGCACGCAGATTTTTTCATGACGTTAAGGTCCTGATTCACTAAGATTTAAATACCACGTGCTAAACAGCTTGTGCAATCCCTTCAAAAAGCCTGTACGAGTGTTGTCCCGATACCAATATTTTGGTACCGGTACCAAAATGATTTCAATACTTTTCGATACTTTTTTTTAAATAAAGGGCACCACAAAATTTGCATTATTAGCTTTATTTTAACAAAAAAATCTTAGGGTACATTAAACATATGTTTCCTATTGCAAGTTTGTCCTTAAATATAAAATAGTGAACATACAAGACAACTTGTCTTTTATTAGTAAGTAAACAAACAAAGGCTCCTAATTTAGTCTGCTGACACATGCAGGAACATATTGTGTCATTTTCCATTCTATTAGTTTGTCCAAATTATTAAGGACAAGTGGTCGAAAATGAATAATTAATCTACTTGTTCATTTACTGTTAATATCTGCTTACTTTCTCTATAATAATCATATAATATAATATAATAATATAATATAATAATCACTTATTCTTCTGTTGTTTCATACTTTACATTATTTTTGGATGATACCACAAATGTGGGTATCAATCCGATACCAAGTCGTTACAGGATCATACATTGGTCATATTCAAAGTCCTCATGTGTCCAGGGACATATTTCCTGAGTTTATAAACACAATATAAATTTTAAAAAACGAAAAAAGATGTCGTGATGCCAAAAAATATTGATGTAATCATAATAGTATCGACTAGATACGTGCCTGTACTTGGTATCATTACAGTGGATGTTAGCTGTAGATCTACTAATGGCGTTTGTTTACATTGTGATGCCGGTGAGCTACGGTGTGTAGTGAAGCATGTTTAGCTATTCCTCGTCCTGCAGGGATGATACTGTACTTGTCAACATCAGTGTGTAAAGGATATCAGCAAATGGGCCCAGGAACACTTCAGAAAACCACTGTCAGTAACTACAGTTTGCCGCTACATTTGCAAGTGTAGTGGATTGTCCGAAGCTTAAACAGCAACAAAAGTGAATTTAGTACAAAAAGTTTATTTACCCATAGTTAAAAGTGCAAGTCGGATTGAGCTGTCCATGCAGACAAACAAACAACCTCCGAAGGACACAAGAATCAAGCAATCTCTCAGCCCTTGTCAATTGGCCATTTGTATCTGTTTCCCTCATGCGTCAAGGTCCCGTTGTTTTCGACCTGTTTGTTTTGCAACATCCTTGAATCCCTTAGTCATGCTTAGACAATCAAAACATTTTGTAGAACGGTCAGAGCGACTCCATATTCAACTGTGTCCTACATCTGGTCCTTCAATGGTATAGAATAGAAGAGAAATGAAACAAGCAGACATTCTTGACAGACACGAAATACAGCTCAAAGGTCAGAAATTCTCCTACACAAGCGCAAGTTAAAAATCTACTATTCAAAGCAAAAGCCATTTATCAACAACACCCAGAAACGCCGCCGGCTTCGCTGGGCCCGAGCTCATCTAAGATGGACTGATGCAAAGTGGAAAATTGGTTCTGTGGTCTGACGAGTCCACATTTCAAATTGTTTTTGGAAACTGTGGATGTCGCGTCCTCATCAGAATGTCATTAAAACTGTTAGCTCCATCTTTTGACGTTTCTTCCACTCACGTCCTTGCGCGCTACACAACATAGATGACGGAGAAAAGTAAGTAAACAAGACCGCCCACAAAAGGGCACATCCTGAAGCGACTGTTTTCACCAAAGAACCACCATTACATGTCATGCAGACCACAAGGAGCGCCCTATGGTCCGGAAAATACGGTAATTAGTTTGAAAACTTTGGGTACAAATTAGATTGAATACTTACAATGGCCGCCGCACTCGTCTATTGGCCTCAGGTGCACACATAGAAACATGAAATATAGACACAGGCGCTAGTGTTCATTCACAAATGTACAAAAGTGTGAAACGAGGTAGACTAGGGGAGAAGTCATTGAGCCTTGTCTTCGTCCTTCTCTTCCTCCTGAGCGCTGGGACCGCCTTTTATGTCGGAGTTGAGGGGTCTCGGCCCCGTTTTCGCTTTCATTTCGGTCTAGACACGAGTCGCCTCTGGGCTTGTACTTTCTGTTTTTTCCGGAGCCCAGCCCTACGGCCTTTTGGGGGCCAGCGGTGATGGTTGATTTCTCTTCCGTGCTGTGGCTGTTTCCTTTTTTCAATGGGCAGGTCGATTACTTAACGCGGGTGAGTCCATAACGCGCTAAATGGCTGACTGAATGATTGCCGGAGTGTGTCTGGTTTAATGTGAAACATGTCATTGGTCTACCATTTCATTTGTCTTATGATTAATAATTATTTGTTTTTATTAAATATGAATTAAAAACTAAACAGAAGCATCTCTTATATTAGCATGCTAACATTTTATGCTAGCGTTTTTGCTACTTTCTATGTCTACACCAACAGATACTGCATTTTTCGTATTTCTTCTTACCTAGGCTGACCATATTCTGAAATCCCAAAAAGAGGACACATATATGCGTGACATTTGCTAATTATACTCAAACTTACTTTACAAATAATATATTTATTTAAATAAAGCATTTTTTCTCCTCTGTTGACAGCAGTGTTGGCGCTAGGATTTTTCAAAATGGGGTCCCCATCAAGTCATAAAAATGGGGTCCCACAGTAAATTTTTGGGGTCCAGCTTTTTTGTAAGCGTTTTGAAAAAAAACAACAAAAAACATATGCATTATCCTGTTATATCTCATATTCTATATTGTGTTATGGAAAAATGTTGTCATAAACGTTACTTAATTCATAAAAAAAAATAAAAAAATGTAAATGTTTTCATTTATAAACATTCATTCACTTTCTTCTTTCCTTCATGGGTCTAAACTTTACCGCTGCTGGTAGTTTTGTCTATGTTTTTATTTAATAAGTTGTAGGTGTATTTCTTTCAGTATAAAAGTGTAAAAAGTGTTTTGCTTGGGTCATAAAATGATGATAATGGTGTTTCAGGTCATACATACATTTTATATTTAACGCTTAAATCCCTGGAGTCTACATCAACTTCAGATCTGTCCCTCATTTCAAAATGTTTTAGTTTTTTCATGTTTTTTTGTTTGTTTGTTTTCCGCCCTTTTTTGTCAAACAAAACTATGTTTTTAATGGCAAACACACAAAATATGCAAAATCTTCCACCAAAAATATTTTTCAAAGTGGAATATTTTCATGTGAAGTAATGGGAACCTTGGATAGGTCAATAATTCATAATAACATGGATTTTGATTCAATATTATATTTTGAGCAATGACCGTTTCAAAGAAACATTTCTAAATTACATTTCACCTTTAAGCTTTTTTATTTCACTTTTGTTATGTTTTTGTTTATTTTAATAGTATTTTTAGAATGTGCCGTGGGCCTTTAAAACGTTATCTGTGGGCCGCAAATGGCCTCCGGGGCACACTTTTGACACCCCTGCTATAGATAATAAAAAATTAAATCTGATAAATCTATGGATAAAAAGCAGAGCCTGGCGACGCATGCGCGTTTATCATAACTCTCTCGCTCTTTCTGTCTCTGCCCCTCCTCACCAATGCTGCTGCGTGCGCACACCTTCACAATTTGTTTTGTTTTCAACCCCTTCTTAACCCTGGACGTACATTGAAAATACACGCAAACCTAACTCAAAATGCCGGACATTTGAGGCATTTAAGAAACTCCGCCCGGACAGCCCCGCCCCGCAAAAGAGGACATGTCCGGGGGAAAAGAGGACGTATGGTCAGTCTATTCTTACCACGTCATGTGCTAACTTCTTAACGTTAGCATGCTCGTATGCTAACATTAGCGTGGCAACTTTTTCCGCTAATATTATTTTTTCTCTTAATTCCGCAGCCATGCACCTTTAGAGTCGTATACGTTGGAGCGTGACACTTGTTAGCTGTTAGCGTGCTAATTTTAGCATGCTAGCGCACTAACATTGAAGTGCTAGCTTATTTTTTTGCAAATGTTACACTTTTTTTTTTTGCTCAGTGGCCTACGGCAGTGGTCCCCAACCTTTTTGTAGCTGGGGACCGGTCAACGCTTGAATTTTTTTTTTTTTTTTTTTTTTTTTTTCATAAAGAAATACAATCATGTGTGCTTACGGACTGTATACCTGCAGACTGTATTGATCTATATTGACATACACATACACAATATGTATATATAGTGTTTTTATGTTGATTTAAATTTTAAAAAAATAAATAAATTTAAAAAAAATAATTAAAAAAATATATATATATATATTATTTTTAATTTTTTAATTTCTTGCGCGGCCCAGTACCAATCGGTCCGCGGGCCGGTAGGGGGACCACTGGCCTACGGTATTCATAAGTCACCTTTAGAGTGTGAGTTTGAACGTAATTAATGTTGTCGTTTTTAAATCAACTTAAAAGTATTGTTACGATAAGGAGTAAGACAAATATGTAAAAGATATAACATTACTGAAGGATTTATATTTTTGTATTTCCTTTTTGATGCTAGTTTTCTTGTGTTCAACATATTACTTAATGGGAATTGGCATACATGCAGTACATGTTTCTGCTGTTAAATGGAATAATTTATTATTTATTGTCAGATGTGATTGATTGCATTATCCCGCACTGCAAAAAGTCAGTGTTCAAAAATAAGAAAAAAAAAATACAAAAATGAGGGGTATTTTATTTGAACTAAGCAAAATTATCTGCCAATAGAACAAGGCAATTTGGCTTGTCAAGACTTTCCAAAACAAGTACAATTAGCTAACCTTAATGAACCCAAAAATACCTTAAAATAAGTATATTCTCAGTAATAACAAGTGCACTTTTCTCGGTAGGAAAAAATATATGAGAACTTCTTGCTCAATATGTTGAAAAATATTCTTAAATGAAGTAAATGCTAGTGCCATTATCTTGACATAATGATATGCGCTCGGCATTACATTTCTTGAAACCAGCAAACGTACACTAAAAACTAATTTATTGTTCTTAATGGAAAGGCAACAAGGTAACAGCTTGTTACTCTCGGTGTCTCCTAGCCGCTCAGGCAAATCATATTGTCTAAAAATGCATTTTTCCATCGATAACATGACATCATCACGCCAAGTGCGTGCTCTTTTAGTTAGTGCGCATATATACAGCCCGGCCCCCGGCCAAAATTTTTTAAATTGTAATTTTGAAGAATTGATCTGAATGTGCATGAACTATTTCTGTTCGAAATTGTTAGAAATGTCACATGTTAAATGTTTAAATAGGTCATTTAGGACCAGAACCCTTCAAACAAGTAAAACACTAACATAAAATCTGCTTAGTG
This sequence comes from Entelurus aequoreus, assembly GCF_033978785.1. Classification (NCBI taxonomy): domain Eukaryota; kingdom Metazoa; phylum Chordata; class Actinopteri; order Syngnathiformes; family Syngnathidae; genus Entelurus; species Entelurus aequoreus. The sequence continues at coordinate 29,962,308 of NC_084756.1, read as the reverse complement.
AGAAGAATTATCTTATCATTCAGAAAATAAGCAAATATCACCCTTATTTGAGATATTTAATTTTACTTAGATTTCAGTTTCTGCAGTGCACTAGCTTAACAATGACCAAGCACCAAGGCTTTGCAGACAACAATCCCATCATGTACGTTTTTTTTTTTTTTATGAGCATCACACTGTGCATGTTAACGTGTTTCATGCATGCTCATGAATGTACGGGCTCAGCGGGATTCCAACCGGCGCGGCGAGGGATTAGGCTCAAGCCGAGCACCTCTCAACTGTATAATTGCAACATGTTTTTTTTTTTTTTTTTCTTCCTCCTCTTCCCGCCGACTCAGCAGACTTGCTCTGTGGAACACTCCGGCTACTCGACTAATGAAATCTGATTTACTAATAAAAAAGGCCACTCACGTCACATTAAGGCGGCAGCTTGGATCAGTACATTTAGATAATGAATCCTCGCCCAGTGGAACAATTATAGAGCCATTTTTTCCTTCTTTTTTTTTTTGGCCTTCAAATGTGTGGTTGACAAAAGTGTTTTTATGTGAGTGAGTGAAAGATGGCCCAAAACCAGTGAAGTTGGCACGTTGTACAAATCGTGAATTAAAACAGAATACTGGGATTTGCAAATCCTTTTCAACCTATTAAATACACATTAAAGACAAGATACTTAACATTCGAACTGGAAAACTTTATTTTTTTGCAAAAATTAGCTCATTTGGAATTTGATGCCTGCAACATGTTTCAAAAAAGCTGGCACAAGTGGCAAAAAAAACTGAGGAAGTTGAGGAAGGCTCGTCAAACACTTATTTGGAACATCCCACTGGTGAACAGGCTAATTGGGAACAGGTGGGTGCCATGATTGGGTATAAATGCAGCTTCCATGAAATGCTCAGTCATTCACAAACAAGGATGGGGCGAGGGTAGGGATGTCCGATAATGGCTTTTTGCCGATATCCGATATGCCAATATTGTCCAACTCTTTAATTACCGATACCGATATCAACCGATACCGATATCAACCGATATATACAGTCGTGGAATTAACACATTATTATGCCTAATTTGGACAACCAGGTATGGTGAAGATAAGGTACTTTTTAAAAAAATGAATAAAAAAAAAATAAGATAAATAAATTAAAAACATTTTCTTGAAAAAAAAAGAAAGTAAAACAATATAAAAACAGTTACATAGAAACTAGTAATTAATGAAAATTTGTAAAATTAACTGTTAAAGGTTAGTACTACTAGTAGACCAGCAGCACGCACAATCATGTGTGCTTACGGACTGTATCCCTTGCAGACTGTATTGATATATATTGATATATAATGTAGGAACCAGAATATTAATAACAAAAAGAAACAACCCTTTTGTGTGAATGAGTGTAAATGGGGGAGGGAGGTTTTTTTTTGGGTTAGTGCACTAATTATAAGTGTATCTTGTGTATTTTATGTGGATTTAATTTAAAAAAAAAAAAAAAAAAAAAAAAAAAAAAAAAACGATACTGATAATAAAAAAAACGATACCGATAATTTCCGATATTACATTTTAACGCATTCACTTTGTGAACAAATGCGTGAGCAAATTGTCCAACAGTTTAAGAACAACATTTTTCAACGAGCTATTGCAGGGAATTTAGGGATTTCACCATCTACGCTCCGTAATATTCAAGATTTAAGATGAATTATTGTCAATTCTTAACATCCACAAGACACATAAGAACTGAAAAGTATATTTTCGGCACAGTCCCACTAAGAGCAGACATACGTTACAGGGAGACAATACGAGACCGCCGACACCGCAGCCATTTTTACGGCGTAGCCATTTTTACGGCGTTCCTTAAAAAAAGGTGGGAAAAAGGTGATATTGGGAAAGAGGGGAAGAGTAAATAAATATCAGTCAAAGGCTGGATCCACAAGAGGGGGTCCAGACTGAGTCCAAGGGAAAAAAACCTCATTTGCAATGCAAACATAAACTCGTTACATTTAGTCACAACAAACTTGCAACAGAGGGAGGGGGAGTTGGAGCAAACAAGCAGTTGGTGTGATGTTGAAATGTTTTTGTGGACTGGGCCCGATCTCACAGTTCGACACCAGGTATTTGTTGAGAAAAAGGGAGGTCAAAAGCGTCCATCGTTGAGGAGTCCTCGGGGGTGCTTTTCAGAACAGCCTGTTCCTGATAGCGTCAAGGCCATTCGAGGGAGTCAAATCGTAGATTAGGATGTTGTTTTCCTTGAGCAGTCAAAAACAATGACTTGCCTGCTCTATTTGTCCATGCTGGTTTCTCTCAAATTCAATTAAATTCTCCTTCTCAGCAAACTTCTCCATGATGTGAACCATCTTGCGATTCAGATCAGAAATCGCCGCAGTCTGTGTTCCCACAGCCCTGCCCAATCCTTCCATTGCAACGAACAGCCGTTGGGCTCCTTGAGTGGCTGCCATCGTCTTCCGAATTTGACGATACACCAGAGCAATGCCCAGCCCAATCAGCAGGTGCCCCCTGACTGGAAGGATAGATAGAAAATCAACAATACTATTAAACCGTGGACATGTAAATACACGGTTAATGCTTTCCAGGCTGGCGAAGGTTAACAATGCTGTGCTAACGACGCCATTGAAGCTAACTTAGCAACCGGACTGCACAGAGCTATGCTAAAAACATTAGCTCTCCACCTACGCCAGCCAGCCCTCATTTGCTCATCAACACCCGTGCTCACCTGCGTTCCAGGGATCGGCAGAAGGACGAAGGACTTCACCCGATGCGTTTGGCGGCCCGGAGATGTAGGAAGTCAAGGTGAAGTCGGCGGCTAGCGCGGCTAGCGCTCCAACAAAGTCCTCCTGGTTGTGTTGCTGTAGTCCGCTGCTAATACACCGATCCCACCTACAACTTCTTCTTTGCAGCCTTCATTGTTCATTAAAAAAATTGCAAAAGATGTCCAGAATACTGTGGAATTATGAAATTAAAACAAAGCTTTTTGTATAGGATTCTACGGGGTACCATAACTTCCGTTACTCGGACTTCGTCACGCGCATACGTCATCATACCGCGATGTTTCAGCCGGATATTTCCCGGATATTTTAAAATGTCACTTTATAAGTTAACCCGGCCGTATTGGCATGTGTTGCAATGTTAAGATTTCATCATTGATATATAAACTATCAGACTGCGTGGTCGGTAGTAGTGGCTTTCAGTAGGCCTTTAATGTTTAGATTTGAGGACAGCGCAAAGAAAGAGGCTTCAAAAAAGTTCAGACCAGACAAAAACGAAGAGAGCAAGCAGGGAAGGAGGGAGCGGAGAAAAATGTGACCGCCCTCACCAGAGGCAAGACAGATCTAGGTTCAGAGAATCTGGAGAAATCACTGCACGTAAGCGATGATATTACAGAACATCAATCCCTCAGGCGGTGCTGCATCAAAAAGCGACATCAGTGTGTAAAGGATATCACCACGTGGGCTCAGGAACACTTCAGAAAACCGCTGTCAGTCACTACAGTTTGTCGCTACATCTGTAAGTGCAAGTTAAAACTCTACTATGCAAAGCGAAAGCCATTTATCAACAACACCCAGAAACACCGCCGGCTTCGCTGTGCCCGAGCTCATCTAAGATGGACTGATGCAAAGTGTAAAAGTGTTCTGTGGTCTGACGAGTCCACATTTCAAACATTTTGGGGGAAACTGTGGACGTCGTGTGAGGAAAAGAGCCATCCGGACTGTTATAGGCGCAAAGTTCTCGTGAGCCACAGATGAGGAGATGCTGCTCGGTTATTGATTTAAGTAAAGTCTGAATGGAACAGGTGGGTGCCATGATTGGGTATAAAAGCAGATTCCATGAAATGCTCAGTCGTTCACAAGCAAGGATGGGGCGAGGGTCACCACTTTGTGAACAAATGCGTGAGGAAATTGTCCCAACAGTTTAAGAAGAACATTTCTCAACCAGCTATTGCAAGGAATTTAGGGATTTCACCATCTATGGTCCGTAATATCATCAAAAGGTTCAGAGAATTTGGAGAAATCACTGCTTATAAGCGATTATATTTCAGACCTTCAATCCATCAGGCAGTACTGCATCAAAAAGTGACATCAGTGTGTAAAGGATATCACCACATGGGCTCAGGAACACTTCACAAAACCACTGTCTGTAACTAAATCAGCCTGTTCACCTTTGGGATGTTCCAAATAAGTGTTTGATGAGCATTCCTCAACTTTCTCAGTCTTTTTTTGCCACTCGTGCCAGCTTTTTTTGAAACATGTTGCAGGCATCAAATTCCAAATGAGCTAATATTTGCAAAAAATAACAAAGTTTCTCAGTTCGAACGTTAAGTATCTTGCCTTTGCAGTCCATTCAATTGAATATAGGTTGAAAAGGATTTGCAAATCGTTGTATTCTGTTTTTAATTACGATTTACGCAACGTGCCAACTTCACTGGTTTTGGGTTTTGTAGAAGCCGTAAAAACGTTGATAATATACTGATTAAAATAAATGATAAAACAATTAAGATAGTTGAGAGCACTAAATTCCTTGGAGTATACATAGGTGGATTTACACATTTCAAAAGCCATATTTAATATTTTTAATAAATAATCTAAATATGTCGGCCTACTCTCAAAATTGAAACGCTGTCTTCCTCTCAACGCTCTCCTAATTCTATATCGGACTCTATTTGAACCACATATAAACTATTGCAATGCCATATGGTGTTACACGTATCCCAGTTATCTTAAAGAACTGGATATTCTTCAGAAGAAAGTCATACGTGTTATATCATGTGCATACTTAAACGCTCCCTCAGATCCTCTTTTTTTATGGCTACAATCTTCTGAAGCTTACTGAGTGCAACCGATTTCGCAGTGCTTGTATTATGTATAACGTAGTATACGGATTAAATTCCAGACTCTGCCAGTTCATTCCAGTGACCACTACTTCTCATAGACATAACACTAGAAGTAAACCTTTATTAAGAGAGTAAAAGTCATCTAAAGCAGTGGTCCCCAACCACCACCGATTGGTACCGGGCCGCGGCCGCACAAGAAATTGATTGAATTTAAATATTTATTTTTATTTTTATTTTTATTTTTATTTTTATTTTTATTTTTATTTTTATTTTTATTTTTATTTTTATTTTTATTTTTATTTTTATTTTTTAAAATTAAATCAACATAAAAACACAATATATACATTATATATCAATATAAATCAATACAGTCTGCAGGGATACAGTCCGTAAGCACACATGATTGTATTTCTTTATGACAAAAAAATATAAACATTTTTTTACTAAAATTTGTCCCACTCCCCCCCCCCCGGTCCGTGGGACAAATTTTCAAGTACAGAAAGGTTGGGGACCACTGATCTAAAGTGTACAAGCTTTGGTATAGCCCAGGGGTCGGCAACCCAAAATGTTGAAAGAGCCATATTGGACCAAAAATACAAAAACAAATCTGTCTGGAGCCGCAAAAAATTAAAAGCCATATTTACATGTGTCATGAGATATACATTTAATTAAGAGGACTTAAAGGAAACTAAATGAGCTCAAATATAGCTACAAATGAGGCATAATGATGCAATATGTACATATCGCTAGCCTAAATAGCATGTTAGCATGGATTAGCTTGCAGTCATGCAGTGACCAAATATGTCTGATTAGCACTCCACACGTAAGTCAATAACATCAACAAAACTCACCTTTGTGCACTCATGCACGACGTTAAAAGTGTGGTGGACAAAATGAGACAGAAAAAGAAGTGGCATAAAACACGTCCTAGAAGGTCGGAGAAAGTTATACGTGTAAACAAACTATACGGTGAGTTCAGGGACCGCCAAAATTAGTAGGACAAAACGGCGCTCGCCAAATACTCGAATCAGTGAAGCATGTTTAATACAAACAGTGTGATTTATAACAATTAAGGAGGTTTGTGTCATGTTTGTCCTCCTACAGAAACCATACTAAAACAAAAAAATAGATTTTTTTCCCCCTCATCTTTTTCCATTCTTCATACATTTTTGAAAAATCTCCAGAGAGCCACTAGGGCGGCGCTAAAGAGCCGCATGCGGCTCTAGAGCCGCGGGTTGCCGACCCCCGGTATAGCCTGTAGATGTCTGGTGATCTGGAATGAGATTGATAGACTTATAAAAGAGTCCCATTTTTAAAAGGCGTTTTAAGCAAATGTTATTGTTGCGTTATGCTTAATATACTTAGCACACCCCACATGGCTGAGGATTTCACGTCGGTTGCATAATTTTGACCTCGACCCCGGTATGTATGATAAGATGATCGCAAATATTCAACATTCAACTTTTTAATTACATTTGAATAATATGATATTGAGACTGATTTGATGGATTTATAGATTCCTTTATAAAGGTCAACCTGTTGGTAGGTTGGTATGGAATTGTAAATGGGTATTTGGTGGGTAGATTTTTAAATGAATTGTATTCTACTGAATTGTGTATATTATATGATGATGTACAGTATATTTGAACCGTGGGTCCCTGTCCATAAACTGTACGCTTCTAGGGATTACCTTTTTGCAGAACGAACTCTGATATTAACAAAAGAACTAGAGATGTCCGATAATGGCTTTTTTGCCGATATCCGATATTGTCCAACTCTTAATTACCGATTCCGATATCAACCGATACCCATATATACAGTCGTGGAATTAACACATTATTATGCCTAATTTTGTGGTGATGCCCGGCTGGATGCATTAAACAGGTTTTCCAAAATAAATCAACTCAAGTTATGGAAAAAAATGCCAACATGGCACTGCCATATTTATTATTGAAATCACAAAGTGCATTATTTTTTTTCAACATGCCTCAAAACAGCAGCTTGGAATTTGGGACATGTTCTCCCTGAGAGAGCATGAGGAGGTTGAGGTGGGAGGGGTTGAGGTGGGGGGTTAGGGGATAGCGGGGGGTGTATATTGTAGCGTCCCGGAAGAGTTAATGCAAGGGGTTCTGGGTATTTGTTCTGTTGTGTTACGGTGCGGATGTTCTCCCGAAATGTGTTTGTCATTCTTGTTTGGTGTGGGTTCACAGTGTGGCGCATATTTGTAACAGTGTTAAAGTTGTTTATACGGCCACCCTCAGTGTGACCTGTATGGCTGTTGACCAAGTATGCTTTGCATTCACTTGTGTGTGTGAAAAGACGTAGATATTATGTGACTGGACAGTGCATTTAAGGTTTATTGGCGCTCTGTACTTCTCTCTACGTCCGTGTACACAGCGGCGTTTTAAAAAGGCATAAATGTTACTTTTTGAAACCGATACCGATAATTTTGAAACCGATACCGATAATGGTAAATGGTAAATGGGTTGTACTTGTATAGCGCTTTTCTACCTTTTTTAAGGAACTCAAAGCGCTTTGACACTATTTCCACATTCACCACATTGAACCAGTAACCCTCACATTGCTGGCACGGCCACTCTCCCAACTTCGCCACGCCGTCCCCTATAAGACCCAGGACACGTTGGGAAGACTATGTCTCCCGGCTGGCCTGGGAATGCCTCGGGATCCCCCGGGAGGAGCTGGACGAAGTGGCTGGGGAGAGGGAAGTCTGGGCTGCTTAGGCTCGGCTCTGGAGGTCCAAAAGTAAAGAATAATGTCATATCCCGGGCAGCTAAAAGTGGCAATTATCAGCTGATACGGAGACGGGGAAAGCAGAGGACGGGATGATGTTACTGTTGTATTGTTGCGTGCTGCAAAAAAATATCAGGCGAATATGCGCGGACTGGCGAGATCTTGTAAGAGTCCACGCTATTTCACTGCGTGTAGGAGCCGCAACAGAGCGGCAATGGGGATTGCCAGACGGCAGATCGCCGCATTCAGTGTAAATTTCGGGCTAACGGGGCGGGAATCGTACATGCGGCAATCATTCGGAATCTGTGGTATCATCCAAAACTAATGTAAAGTATCAAACAACAGAAGGATAAGTGATTATTACATTCTAACAGAAGTGTAGATAGAACATGTTAAAAGAGAAAGTAAGCAGATATTAACAGTTAATGAACAAGTAGATTAATAATTCATTTTCTACTGCTTGTCCTTAAAGGCCTACTGAAACCCACTACTACCGACCACGCAGTCTGATAGTTTATACATCAATGAGGAAATCTTAACATTATAACACATGCCAATACGGCCGGGTTAACTTATAAAGTGACATTTTAAATTTGCCGCTAAACTTCCGGTTCGAAACGCCTCTGAGGAAGACGTATGCGCGTGACGTGGCCCGGCGAACACGGGTATGCCTTCCACATTGAAGCCAATACGAAAAAGCTCTGTTTTCATTTCATAATTCCACAGTATTCTGGACATCTGTGTTCGTGAATCTGTTGCAATCATGTTCATTGCATTATGGAGAAGGAAGCTGAGCAAGCAAATAAGAAAGTTGTCGGTGCGAAACGGACGTATTTTTCGAACGTAGTCAGCCACAACAGTACACAGCCGGCGCTTCTTTGTTTACATTCCCGAAAGATGCAGTCAAGATGGAAGAACTCGGATAACAGAGACTCTAACCAGGAGGACTTTTGACTTCGATACACAGACGCCTGTAGAGAACTGGGACAACACAGACTCTTACCAGGATTACTTTGATTTGGATGACAAAGACGCAGACGTGCTACTGTGAGTATGCAGCTTTGGCTTCTAAACATTTGATCGCTTGACCGTATGTGCGCAACTTTTTTTTGCGTATGTACGTAACTTTTTTAAAATATATAAGCTTTATGAACCTTGGGTTAGGTGAACGGTCTTTTGGGCTGAGTGATTGTGTGTGTTGATCAGGTGTTTGAATTGTATTGGCGTGTTCTATGGAGCTAGGAGCTAGCATAGGAGCTAGGAGCTAGCATAACAAACACGCAGGTGTTTTTATGCAGGATTAATTTGTGGCATATTAAATATAAGCCTGGTTGTGTTGTGGCTAATAGAGTATATATATGTCTTGTGTTTATTTACTGTTGTAGTCATTCCCAGCTGAATATCAGGTCACCCCCGGCTCTCACAGCATCTTCCCTATCTGAATAGCTTCAACTCCCCACTAGTCCTTCACTTGCACTTTACTCATCCACAAATCTTTCATCCTCGCTCAAATTAATGGGGAAATTGTCGCTTTCTCGGTCCGAATCTCTCTCACTTCATGCGGCCATCATTGTAAACAATAGGGAACTTTGCGTATATGTTCAACTGACTACGTCACGCTACTTCCGGTAGGGGCAAGCCTTTTTTTTATCAGATACCAAAAGTTGCAATCTTTATCGTCGTTGTTCTATACTAAATCCTTTCAGCAAAAATATGGCAATATTGCGAAGTGATGAAGTATGACACATAGAATAGATCTGCTATCCCCGTTTAAATAAAAAAAATTCATTTCAGTAGGCCTTTAATAATGTTGACAAAATAATAGATTGAAAAATGACACAATATGTTACTGCATATGTCAGCAGACTAAATTAGGAGCCTTTGTTTGTTTACTTACTACTAAAAGACAAGTTGTCTTGTATGTTCACTATTTTATTTAAGGACTGTCATGTCTGTTGATCATGTTTTTGTTTAGTTATGTTCTGCTTGGTTTTTGGACACTTTTTAGTTCCTGCTTTCACTCCCTTGCCCTGTCACCATGACTGCTCATTAGTTTCACCTGTCTCAGGTTTTGCACTCGCGCACCTGTCACAAATCATGTCTGTGTTATTAAAGCCCATTGTTGCCAGGAAGTGAGCCTGGCGACATTAACTCTGATACCTCCGTGATTACGCGTCCATGCCATAGTTCTATGATCTTTCCATGCTTGACCAAGTACGTTTTGTTTCATGTCCTTAGTCCGTTTATGTGTTAATTTTGTTCATAGCCAAGTTTGTTCTTCCGCCCTTGTGCACGCTTTTCGTTTGTTCCTTTTGTTAGTGTTTGAATAAATATGTACTCACCTCCAAGCCATGTCCGATCCAGCTTTACTTGCATCTCGGGAAAACAAACAACCCATAGTCCACGTATTGACAAGGACAAACTTGCAACAAGAAACATATGTTTACAGTGTTTCCCATAAACTGCCAAGATACCTGTGGCGGTGGGGGCGTGGTTATGGGCGTGGCTATGGGTGTCGTCACCATGATATCATCGAGTAATTTACATAATTTACTACAATGATAGGATTTTCTCTAAACAGGCTCAAAAAATGTATACTTACTAATTAATAATAACAGTTTTGTTTTAAGTGTCCATCCATCCATCCATCCATTTTACAATATAATTACTACACTGTATGTACATATTTATATACAGATTTGAACAATAAGTTATTCACTGAAATATATTTATTAATTGTGGTTCTTACAAAAACGATATCTTATAAAAATATAAAAGCTAAAATGTCTCTTAAAGCTCTGCCCCTTTAATTAGTGCATACTAAATAATTTAACTTTAGCCTACTACTACAACCATATTATTTACCAGCAACATAAAGTGAAACAGAGGCAGAGGTGTCCTGCCACAGTCAGTAACAAATAAACAGAAAACAGTAGTGGTGGTAGATAGACACAAAGCTTCATCAAACATCTGATCCACTGAACAAAGAGCTCCAAAAATCTTGATCCTACACTTCTCTTTTGTAAAGTAAATCTGAACAGCCGATATGGGCATCTACATCAACTATATGATTTGCCTGAAAAGCTGGACAGGACAAAATAAATAAATAAATAAACTAAAATAAAATAAAATAAAATTAAAAAAATATATATATTTATTTTTTTATTTTTTCAAAATCTATTTGTGGCGGCCTTAATTATTTCGTGGCGGGCTGCCACAAATAAATGAATGTGTGGTTAAGTAACCTAATATGTTTTGTTAAAATAAAGCCAATAATGCCATTTTTTGTGGTCTCCTTTATTTAGAAAAGTTTTGAAAAGTACCGAAAAGTATCAAAATAATTTTAGTACCGGTACCAAAATACTGGTATCGGGACAACACTACAACCAAAGTTATGACCAAAAAAGGAGCAAAAATATACCTCAAAGGACAAAAAAAGTCACCAATATACTCTGAAATGTTGACTAATTGTGTTTATGGATTTATCGCCATCCTCCTCACTCTTGGATCGTTCTTCTTCGCCTTCCACTCCCCTCGCCGCCATTCCCTCGCCTCCTGCGCCGCGGCAGCTTTCCACCTCTGCTGCCTCCACTCGTCACCTTGTTAACACTTTGAAGCGGCGGCAGATCTGAGTGGCTGACAAGCGGCGGCCAGATGTGGCGAGGCCTCCCCGTGATTACACGGACTTAAATATGAGACAGCCAATTTGTTCCTGCTTTGACACTCTCCGTGTCGCAAGCAGACAGGCGGTAGAGAGTCGGCTCGGCAAATACGCTTTGAATTATTCTATTTGGCCATCACAGGATGCTCTCAAGTAGTTCAGCACCAAAGTCTGGAACAGCGTCAACTCTTTTTAGGGAGGACTTTCTACTAGAGTTGGGGGGTCAAATAGGTTGGCCGGTTTGTTTTTATTTCATTAGATCGTTGGGCGTGCTCCTCCACATCAAACACTTGGAACCATGCCTCTACGGAACTTAGCTAAAGGCAGTTTTTTTTTGTGTTTTTTTTTTTAAATAAAGTGGAAAAAAATGCATTTAAATTGTCTGAAATCGCACATCTTCGAGTCACCAATACAAAGCTTAACCTATTGTCACTATAACAATCTACAAGGTTAATACAGTTCACTTCTCTTTCTTCCCCTCCATTTATCTGCTTTCTTTTGGATTTCAAGTTATCATTACATATACAGTCGTGGTCAAAAGTTGACATACACTTGTAAAGAACATAATGTCATGGCTGTCTTGAGTTTCCAATCATTTCTACAACTCTTATTTTTTTGTGATAGAGTGATTGGAGCACATACTTGTTGCTCACAAAAACACATTCATGAAGTTTGGTTCTTTTATGAATTTATTATGGGTCTACTGAAAATGTGAGCAAATCTGCTGGGTCAAAAGTATACATACAGCAATGTTAATATTTGCTTACATGTCCCTTGGCAAGTTTCACTGCAATAATGGGCTTTTGGTAGCCATCCACAAGCTCCTGGTTGAATTTTTGACCACTCCTCTTGACAAAATTGCTGCTGATCAGCTAAATGTGTTGGCTTTCTGACACGGACTTGTTTCTTCAGCATTGGCCACACTTTTAAGTCAGGACTTTGGGCAGGCCATTCAAAAACCTTGCCAGAAGCTTGTGGATGGCTACCAAAAGTGCCTTAGTCTATATCTTTTCAGTGTTTCCCAGAAACTGCCAAGATACCTGTGGCGGTGGGGGCGTGGCTATGGGTGTGGTCACCATGACATAATCGAGTAATTTGCATAATTTACTACAATGATATGATTTTCTCTAAAAAGGCTCAAAAAATGTATACTTACTAATTAATAATAACAGTTGTGTTTTAAACGTCCATCCATCCATCCATTTTACAATATAATTACAACACTTTATGTACATATTTATATACAGATTTGAACAATACGTTATTCACTGAAATATATTTATTAATTGTGGTTCTTACAAAAAATATATCTTTTAAAAATATAAAAGCTAAAATGTCTCTTAAAGCTCTGCCCCTTTAATTAGTGCATACTAAATAATTTAACTTTAGCCTACTACTACAACCATATTATTTACCAGCAACATAAAGTGAAACAGAGGCAGAGGTGTCCTGCCACAGTCAGTAACAAATAAACAGAAAACAGTAGTGGTGGTAGATAGACACAAAGCTTCATCAAACATCTGATCCACTGAACAAAGAGCTCCAAAAATCGTGATCCTACACTCCTCTTTTGTAAAGTAAATCTGAACAGCCGATATGGGCATCTACATCAACTATATGATTTGCCTGAGAAACTGGACAGGACAAAAATAAATTTAAAAAATAAAAAAATGTTTTTATTTGTGGCGGCCTTAATTCTTTCTTGGCGGGCCACCCCAAATAAATGAATGTGTGGGAAACACTGCTATTAGTAGGACAAAACGGTGCTTGCCAAATACTCTCATCACTGAAGCATGTATAACATAAACAGTGGGATTTCTAACCCAGGGGTCACCAACGCGGTGCCCGCGGGCACCAGGTATCCCGTAAGGACCAGATGAGTAGCCCGCTGGCCTGTTCTAAAAATAGCTCAAATAGCAGCACTTACCAGTGAGCTGCCTCTATTTTTTAAATTTTATTTATTTACTAGCAAGCTGGTCTCGCTTTGCCCGACATTTTTAATTCTAAGAGAGACAAAACTCAAATAGTATTTGAAAATCCAAGAAAATATTTTAAAGACTTGGTCTTCACTTGTTTAAATAAATTCATTATTTTTTTTACTTTGCCTCTTATAACTTTCAGAAAGACAATTTTAGAGAAAAAATACAACCTTAAAAATGATTTTAGGATTTTTAAACACATATACCTTTTTACCTTTTAAATTCCTTCCTCTTCTTTCCTGACAATTTAAATCAATGTTCAAGTAATTTTTTTTTTTATTGTAAAGAATAATAAATACATTTTAATTTAATTCTTCATTTTAGCTTCTGTTTTTTCGACAAAGAATATTTGTGAAATATTTCTTCAAACTTATTATGATTAAAATTCCAAAAAATTATTCTGGCAAATCTTCAATTTAAATCTTATTTCAAAGTCTTTTGAATTTCTTTTAACATTTTTGTTCTGGAAAATCTAGAAGAAATAATGATTTGTCTTTGTTAGAAATATAGCTTGGTCCAATTTGTTATATATTCTAACAAAGTGCAGATTGTATTTTAACCTATTTAAAACATGTCATCAAAATTCTAAAATGAATCTTAATCAGGAAAAATTACTAATGATGTTCCATAAATTATTTTTTTTATTTTTTCAAAAAGATTCGAATTAGCTAGTTTTTCTCTTCTTTTTTTCGGTTGAATTTTGAATTTTAAAGAGTCGAAATTGAAGATAAACTATGTTTCAAAATTGTATTGTCATTTTTTTTGTGTTTTGGCCTCTTTTAACCTGTTCAATTAAGTGTAAATATCATTAATTATTAATAATAACAGAGTTAAAGGTAAATTGAGCAAAATGGCTATTTTCGGC